>NC_136496.1:55561473-55611473 GCF_053919585.1 Euprymna scolopes
AATTAATTAAAATCAATTAAAAATAATAGTCTGAAATTAATAAAAGTAATTCCATAGTTTTGGCTTCAGACAGACATATTTCAGTAATAGATATGTACCTCTGTCTAAACATCTATATAAAAAATGCAGTAGATTTGTGCATGCAACTCTGTAAGATGCTATATCGATTAGTCTGTCATGCACCATATATCATGATTTATTGTAGTATCCCGTTTTAGGCAGGTGGAATTTTCAACCTTAACAACTGACCTTACGTCTTACTTTGCTGTTATGGAAGGGGAAGTAAAGAGAAATTACTTGAAGATTCTCTACTATTTATTCTGTAGCTAGCAGGAGTGGAGAACAAGAAATAGATCTATACTTTTTTCAAGTTTATCAGAGAAAGTAAATTGATAATCACTTCCTACAGCACCTGATGTTCCAAAACTGTAGCTCATCTAAATACTGACTTGCTTTAACATGACTTAATTTTGGTGATCTGACAAGAACTGGTATCTTATTATCCTGTAACCTTCAGCCAAAAATAATCTATTATTAATGGAGTTTAATAGAATAATAATAATAATAATAATAATAATAATAATAATAATAATAAGAAGAAGAAGAAGAAGAAGAAAAAATACTAATAGTATAGTTTCAGAATCACAAAGAAAGACAGTAGTCTGTCTTTCTGATTCCGAAACTATCCTATTAGTATTTTTTTAATGCTCAATCCAGTTTACTATTTCAGATGAATGTATTATCTCTCTATGTTCAGTTCAAGGCTGGTGTCGTGTCTATTTTGTTGTCATGATACCACCCTCCCAGGCATTATCTTATCTTTTGGGGGTAATGTACTATCTGTTCTATTGTCACTCTCAAACATTACCTCTTCCTTTAGGGGAGCAATGTATTACGTCTGTTCATCGAATATTGTACCAAAAATATTCTATTAGAGTGATCATACTTTTGCTAATATAAATAACTACCCAGCCATGCATTGCTGTGGCTCAGTTTGTGTAAATGGACCCCCCCTCCATCAAAAGAAAAAAAAAAGACAAAATACATTTTTTTTAAAAAGGAATTAGTGTGGCAAACCGTTTTTTTTTTGTTTTTTTTTTCCATTATAGGAAAATATCCATAAGTTAATAAAGAAAATATCCATAAGTTAATAAAGAAAATATTCATAAGTTAATAAAGAAAATATCCATAAGTTAATAAAGAAAATATCCATAAGTTAATAAAGAAAATATTCATAAGTTAATAAAGAAAATATTCATAAGTTAATAAAGAAAATATCCATAAGTTAATAAAGAAAATATCCATAAGTTAATAAAGAAAATATTCATAAGTTAATAAAGAAAATATCCATAAGTTAATAAAGAAAATATCCATAAGTTAATAAAGAAAATATCCATAAGTTAATAAAGAAAATATCCATAAGTTAATAAAGAAAATATCCATAAGTTAATAAAGAAAATATCCATAAGTTAATAAAGAAAATATTCATAAGTTAATAAAGAAAATATTCATAAGTTAATAAAGAAAATATCCATAAGTTAATAAAGAAAATATCCATAAGTTAATAAAGAAAATATTCATAAGTTAATAAAGAAAATATCCATAAGTTAATAAAGAAAATATTCATAAGTTAATAAAGAAAATATCCATAAGTTAATAAAGAAAATATCCATAAGTTAATAAAGAAAATATCCATAAGTTAATAAAGAAAATATCCATAAGTTAATAAAGAAAATATCCATAAGTTAATAAAGAAAATATTCATAAGTTAATAAAGAAAATATCCATAAGTTAATAAAGAAAATATCCATAAGTTAATAAAGAAAATATCCATAAGTTAATAAAGAAAATATCCATAAGTTAATAAAGAAAATATCCATAAGTTAATAAAGAAAATATCCATAAGTTAATAAAGAAAATATCCATAAGTTAATAAAGAAAATATCCATAAGTTAATAAAGAAAATATCCATAAGTTAATAAAGAAAATATCCATAAGTTAATAAAGAAAATATCCATAAGTTAATAAAGAAAATATCCATAAGTTAATAAAGAAAATATCCATAAGTTAATAAAGAAAATATCCATAAGTTAATAAAGAAAATATCCATAAGTTAATAAAGAAAATATCCATAAGTTAATAAAGAAAATATTCATAAGTTAATAAAGAAAATATCCATAAGTTAATAAAGAAAATATCCATAAGTTAATAAAGAAAATATCCATAAGTTAATAAAGAAAATATCCATAAGTTAATAAAGAAAATATCCATAAGTTAATAAAGAAAATATCCATAAGTTAATAAAGAAAATATCCATAAGTTAATAAAGAAAATATCCATAAGTTAATAAAGAAAATATTCATAAGTTAATAAAGAAAATAGTTATGTATTTATTTACAGACTGTTATCCTCATCTCCTATAATAATCGGAGTGAGAGAAGGGTGAGCAAAAGAGTGAAAGAGAGAAAGGGAAGGAGAGTTGGGAAAATATATACAGAGAGAGAGAAGATAAAAATTGTTGTAGATGGAGTTGATATCATAAAATGTTTTTTTTTGGCATGAGAAAAAAATGTAAAAAGCGAACGAGAGAGAGATAGGGAATAAAAACTGTTGTAGTTATTGATGTGTGTGTTGATGCCGTGAAATATTTTTTTTTCAGCATAAAAAGAAATGTAAAAAGCAAGCGAGAGAGATAAAGAGAGGAAATAAAAACTGTTGTAGATAGTGTTGACACCATAAAATGTTTGATTTTGTTTTTCCGGCATAAAAAGAAATGCACAAAGCAAGCCAACCAGCAAGCGAGAGAGAGAGAAAATAAAAACTTTTGTAGATAATGTTGACGCCATGAAATGTTTGTGTCTTTTTCTTCGGTATCACCGTAAAATATTTTTTTTCTTTGACATAAAAAGAAATGTAAAAAGCGAGTAAGAGAGAGAGTGAATGAGAGAGAGAGGAAATGAAAACTGGTGTAGATATTGTTGATGCCGTAAAATGTAAGAAAATGAATGCAGCAATCTACTCAGAGGGCAAAAATAGGTATCATTATGATGCCATATTTGAATGATACATTAGCATTCATTTAGCATGCAAATACTGTTAATCCTAAATATAGAAATGGTCAGAGCTCAGCCAATAAGAATGAGTGGAATTAGTCTGGGGAAACTTTATTATTTTTGAATCGGGAAAGGGAAAGATTATGTTATGTCTATGAGTATATGATCCAGTTACAAAGGGAAAAGCACAATATATGTATAATGTGTATATTTCCTCCCGGTGTTGATTGGGAGTGGTAGATGGATTTTATATTTAGAGGGAAAAATAGAAACTACTTCCTCTAAAGATGGTTGCAAATGTGATGGTGTCACTCCTAGGATGAAATGTAGGATTTTATTATAATGACTAAATGTGTCTAAAATGTTCTAAAATTACATTAGATAGTGCCTAATAGTCTAGACATAATAAATTTGTAATTGGTATCTGTTATTGCAAACCTACGGTACTTTGGTCCAAAGGGGAATTTCTGCAATCAGATGGAGATAACAGGATATTTAAAAATGTAATCAAAAACATTTTTTTTATCTTAGAAAAATCTATTAGCTTTGATTATAAAATGCAAAAGCTGATTTGGTTAATTGAACAACTTCATTAATGATATAAAATTCCATCCATATCAGCCTCTGACCTTCTTCAGATATGTCTTGTTGAACCCTTAGGTCAAACTCAGGAATGTTTATGGAATTTTAGAGTTTGCAATGTTTATTGTAACTTATTTTTGCCAAATGCAGAATTTTCATATTCTTGTGTTTGACTTTTTAATCTGTCCATTAAAAGCTGTAGAAGGTCAATGGGTTTTATGTTTAAAACATCACAGCAACAAAAATAGAGATAACAGTCAAAAATATAAGAAAAGTAGAAATTGGACTTAAGGTTTACTTTAAACAGCTTCATAACTCTTTATAGTTTGCAACTGATAGGACATTTGTTGCATTCACAAAACATTTGTATAAGAACAAAGAAAAGTTATAACCCCCCCTTTTTTTTCTCTAATTGGAAGACATCCAAATAATGTAATATGTAGCTTTAATTGCCAAGATTTAATTTTAGTAACAAAGGAGAATGGCAAAGGGTGATGTAACATTTTCAACCAACAGAAATATGGTAATTTCCGTTTCTTTTTTTATTCTTTTCTAAATTCTCAAGACAGCATAGAAATTCTCTCATAATGTGCCACTTCTTGATTCTTTTGAATGTGATGATTTAATCCAAAATAAATCTCATACAATGGCTTTGATCAGCAGTTGACGATACTTTTGGTTCACAATATTTATTGTGAAAATTAATTTCCCTCTATTGACCTAAATGTATCATAATTAAATTTTGACTACCAAAAGAACACAAAAGAGAAATAAGATTATCAATATATTACTCATACCAATTCATCTGTTACTAGCAGGACTTGGGTTCCGACATTGTCTGCAAAATTTAAGGTAACTAAAAATCACATGCCCCAGATATAAATTGACTGGTAAGGGCTGGAAAAATACAAAATGTTAAGCTTTTACCCAAAATAAAAAAGAGAAGCTATTTGGAAGTCAGAAGAATATTTACTGAACATTTTTCTTTGAAGCTGTGTGTGTGTGTCTTTTCTGGAGGTTAGGAAGGATTTAGTTTTAATTTGGAATATAACAAAATAATGTAATGGCTGACTAGTGTATGAATGAACTGAAATGCATTATAGTTGCATTAAATCTGTATAAATAAAACAGTAGCCGTATGTGTGTGTGTAAATATCTAACAGGTAAACTATTAAACTACTGATCACGTAGCACTGAAATTCTCAGGAAATAATATTCATGCACCAAGAGTGGTTTATAGCGAATAATATCTTTGCTTACATGCATGTATATCGCATACAGACATTGGCAAATTTAAATGTAAAATGTTCATTAACAACTAGCCGACATTTTCGTTTTTCATGCGCATGTGCACATTTGATTTATTCCTTCAATTATTACTGAATAAAGAAAACAATATCAGGCTGAAACACGCGTTTTTCTTATTTCAGTTCTACTGATGACACCAACTCATTTGTTATGTCTTTGTATTAAAAAAAAACGAAATCATACAAACCTATAAATCATTTTTACGATATCATATTTACTTTATTTTATACATACTTTTAAGACAGGGGGATGATACACGGAATACGGACAGTGCTGAAGTAATGACGCTATTTTTCATATGGGGAGGTGAAGGTATTATTTAAACTATTCTGTACTTTCACCTAACAATTTATTAAATAAGAAACTGACATGTATTATCTCTATTTTTGTTTAGTATTAGTTAACATTAATTATGCGTTTCTCAGTCCAATTTCTTGATTGGTCTATTGTAAAGCAAGTGTTACCTAATCACTAACTGCAATTTGAAATATTTATTTTTTAATTAGCATGAATTTTAAATTATGTGCTTCTACAGTTTAGTATCCATATAAAAAATACAGACAATTTATGTATTTTGAAAAACTGCTGAGTCATTTGTCTAAAAAACATAGTGTTTACGATGGTGTCAGGGGAACAAGCATGATTATTTTATTTTTAAAAGTACTCTGGAGGCGGCCAGGGATTACCAAACCTTCTTTTTTTTAGGTGAGGTTGGGGTATGGTGAATTAGTGTGGTGAACTCTACCAAACTCCTCCACCAATTTTGGGTATAAACAATTGAAATTTTAATTATAAATTCCTTGGACATGGATCTAACTTAATAACTTGATTTGAGTCCAAAACAATAAATCTTAAGGAGTCATAATAGGAGTCAAAATGTTTTAAAAATTTACCTCTGCGGTCTCTACCAAATTACTTAGACAAATTCTTTTCTAAACATTTGAAATTTGACATAAAGGGTATTCAGATATAGGGCAAGCTTTTTAATTGGTTTGGGTTTAAAATTTGAGCTACCAATATATAAATGTATGTTTGAATGTCTGCCTAAAACTTTCGATAAAGGCAACGGATTTTCACAAAATCAGTATCGTTTGAAGCTCGACCCTTCAGACGAAAAATATCGAAAAATTGGCTAAAAACATTAATTTCTTCACCCTCAACTGGCACTTTTCTACAGAGAGGGATCGCTTTTTTCACCGATATTTTCTAAAGTCATCCCCTCTTTTCAATTGTCTAGCCTTAATTAAAACCTACGTCACTTTCAGTTTGGCGGTGGTCATAACAGCAGAGACGTCAGGTTTTTCCCCATTCTTTTCCTCCTTCGCAGTATGAGCTCGAGCCTGCCTTCCTACTACCACTTTTTTTTTTTTTTCTTTTTGCTCAACCAGGGCTCTACGGACAAATTTATCTTTAGTTGACCTTTGACAGCTAAATATTTTCATTTACTAGCCAAATAGAAAAGTTACTAGCCAAACCCACATGACTTTTAGAATATGACATCTTTGTTCAGTTACGAATATGTATATCAAAGATTTTTCTGTATTTTTTAATAAGTGTAATTCTAAATATACAACAAATTTTATGTTGATACTTGAAGGTATAAACATTCTAATTTCTTAAGCTGTTATTTTTAAACAGCCTCCATTAAAAAAAGAGTATATTGTTTTATTAAACTTTAAAGAATTTAACTTTGTTCGTTTTATAAAAAAATGTTGAAAAGGTATTTTTCACTTAGTAGTGAGTGAGCTTTGTCAGTGAAAGAAATACAATCGCCAAAAGATAAGAATTTCATTATTTCTAGCCGCCACTTTTAAAAATCACTCGCAAATGCGACTGTTTCACTGGCAATGTAGAGTCCTGTCAACACACACATCCAAACATCCGGGTAACACTGGGCTGAAATGCTAGTATATCTATAAAAGTGAACATATCTGTGTGTGTGTCTGTATAAATTTCCCTACATAAATAAGACTGTCAATTTCCAGTTTTTCTTGAGTTTGAAATGGCATTTCCAGTCGTGCTTAAGGTTGAAATGGCATTTCCAGTTGTGCTTAAGTTTGAAATGGCATTTCCAGTCGTGCTTAAGTTTGAAATATTATGTGTCTCACTTAAAATTGAAATAGGATTCTGTTTGATCTGTTGTACTTTAGTTTAAAATATTATTTTCTTTGGTTTCTAATGACTAAGCATTAAATATGGTGATTGTATGGGCACGTTATTTTTGATGTTTCCTCTTAAAAAAATATCCATTCTTGCTTTGTGTGTTTGTGATGGTCGCAAGTCACAAATCATTTGTGTTCATCAGACATGGATGAAAATCAATTATCACTTGGTGCACTGCAGAATATCATAAAAGAGAGAAAAACAAAATGATAAAATCATGAAATTGCATCGTAATCCAACCCAGCAACAGTGATGGCCAATTCCAGCCATAATGGCAAACACACAGAAAGAAAAATTACCTTTGCCGTCTTTTGACTAATTTTATTCTCTTTATTTGGTTGCTTTTATGGTTGCCCAAGGCACTCATTAGTGATGATGGCAGAAACCCTAACCCTAACCTATAATCCAACAGAATTAATCGATTGCAAATAAAGTAAACATAAAAAATATGTTTACTTTTTCCTTTTTGAACTTCAAATCTTCTTTAAATTTAAAAAGATATGACAAATAATCTTTTTTCATCAACTACTATCAGCAATTTCAGTAATACACATTTATAGGTAATTAATTTTTTTAGTTTTTTTCATTTCTTTCCTTTGGAAATTTCATTTTTTTTTTCTGTCTTAAAAACAAAAACCTCTCACAGAATAAAGCCAAATTGACACAACTTCACAATGTTCAGATCAAATGTGTTCTCTTTTTCTCCTAATCTCTCACCCCTCCCTCACTATTACATATCCTCTTGTTTCTGTTTTGCCCCCTATCACTCCTCCACATTTTTTTAATTGTTTTAGCGCAAGAGATCTTTTTTATATTTTGATTTCTTTTCAGTTTAGGCGTCTTTCATTATTTACATAAAAATCAAGGAGAGCAAGGGTGAGGAGCACAATTTGAAATGTTCCTGTGTTTCAAGTTTGTTCTTAAAGGTCAAAAATGTTAGTGGGCATGTGTATCGATGAAAACTATGGAATACCCCCCCTCTCTCTCTCCAACATAAATATGCCAGACTAATCTGACTAGCAATAAAATCTTTCACTGTAGAGGTTCCAAGATGCGGGAAAAATTTCTATTCTACAAGTTTTTTTCCTTGGAGCCCATGCCTTTGAAATTCCTTTTCCCTGTTTCTCGACTGTACCAATATGTGAAAATGTAAATGTAACTCTCTCTTTCTGATGCTCCCTATAAATTTTATCCATAATCACAGTAACCCTTTATGTCTCCGTAGCAAGATGTCTTATTTAAATTGAATAAAAGTTGAATTTTTTTTTAAATAACTCTTTCAAATTAGAATTTTGTGGTGATCACTTATGCTACTACTGCAGAAAACGTATGCCCCCCCCCCACATGCTATTAGTTATTTTGTTCTCTTATTAATGAGGATAGGTCTCTTTTAAAATGCAATATTAAGAGTCCCTTTCTCAGGCTGAGATGCTACCTATTCATGATTTTATAGCATTTAGTGGAATGGATAGGCTGAATCTTTTCATGACAGGATTGTAGCCTGTCACTAGTTTTATTTTTCAGCAAGGCTAGGACTCATATGGGCAGAGTGTTCGTTTAGAGTATTAATTAAATGGCCACACATCTATGCATTGACCAGGCTTAGTGGCTAAATCACATGCATAGATCGGTTCCTATCAAAGCATCAAAGTTTAGTAATGTTTGCTCTTTATGATGATTGTGCAGGTTGAGATGAGAACAGAGCATTTATGGCCATTCAGTACATTGGATTGAAGAGTTTGTCTTGTGGTCCAGCAACAGTATTTTATCTATGCATCATCTTTTCAATTTTTCTTGCTTTCAAGTTTGTTTCACTTCATAGGTTTTATTTGAAATAGTCCTCTAGCAGAGCCAGTTAACTATGGATCTTTTGAGTTATTTGGCCTGTCAGAAGGCATGTTTTGAAAGAGTACCTGCCTGCAAATCACTTAAGATGTCCACAATGCCTTAAGCCATGCACAGGTTCCCCATAAGAGACTTGTTTGTGAAGCAATGTCTCATAATTGGTAAAATGACAGCTTATGTTAAAGGGGGGGGAGGGCATCATTAGCCTAATAGACAGTACTGCATTCTATGGAATTACCTCTGCCAGGTTCAAGCCTGACTGAATATATTTTATTCATTTAATGACCTCAGAGGAAGATAATCTTTAGACAGTATAAGGAAATGTGTGCAGAAAAGGAGACTTTGATATTATGACTACATTGGAAGAATGGTATTTTTTGGTTTGTAGATGGAAAACAGTTCAGGTTACAGAATCGGTTCACAAGCATGGCTAAGGAAAACATTAAAGGAAGTGATGAGAATGCATTTGAGAGAATGAGAGAGAAATAAAGACCTGGACAGTGATAGGTTAGTTTGAACGTATATTTCTAAAAGCCATCCAACATATGCCAGCATATGAAACAGATGTTAAACCGATGATGATGATGATGATGATGATGATGATGATGATGATGATGATGATTATTATTATTCAATTTACACATTTAATTCTGATCTCAAACTTAATAGTGTTTGGGAAAATATGAAACTGTGTGTGCAACTTATGTTCAATCAATCACATACAATGAATTAAATTTGTGTTTTTATTGTAAATAAGCAGAAAAGTATTGATTTTTCATAAAACTCTTTAAATACAAAAATGAAATTATCAAATAAAAAAAAAATAGATAAAAATTAAGCATTCGAGACTGGTAACTTTAAGTTTTGGAGACAATTTCTAATCTAATTTCTTATTCTTATTTCTGGCTTGAGCTAACAAAATGTAATAAACGGATTTTCCAATAAATGTTATCTTTTACATTGAGAATTCCACATTAGAGCACAACTGTTTGGAATGATCCCTTCCGAACAGCAACCATCCATGAATTCTTGCTTATCTTTGTCAGGTACATATCTGACAAGCCTAGGATGGTTGGAAGAGCAAAGTGGTCACATTCCTTGTTCTCAATTCCCTTAGTTTTCAGTAAAATTCTGATCATCAAGTTTGGAGTTTGAGTCTTACCCAAGCAGTCACAATTCTTCAATTATTTTAAAACTATTTTTTTTTTCATTATAACCAAGGAGAATTGATTTATGTTAGAATGCCATGCATCACATCGTATCTTAAAAAGCAATGATCTACTGTTAAAGGTTATGATGAGAACTCTTCTCAGTTCCAAATAATTTCAGAGTTCATGATCAATTATAAATAATGACTTGTATGAAGTCAGGTTATTATCTGTAAAGATCCAACTCTTTGTTATTACTATTATTAGAAATACTAAGGCGATGTGTTCATTGTCAACTTTAAACAGTGATTTAATTTAAACGAGGTCATTATCTTTGAAAACTTGTCTTTACTTAAAACTACTACTACTACTGATTATATTGTTACTCGCTACAAAAGAAAATATAAATGTCAGAATCTAATTTCCTTCTATCATATAATCAATATTATTGCAATGGGCAAATCCAATCCATTTTCTTATGTCATATAAGGTAGTGACTTCATCCATAGCAACTAACAATCTCCTCTCATTTACTTAACCGCATATTTAAAGATGACTCCTGAAATGAATATTTTATGCGCACAATGCCAGTGACTGTGTATTGTATATTTGCATGATCATATAGAAAAATATATCTACAAAATTTGCAATGAAAATATGTAATCACTTCAAGATGTATACATACACATATCCTCTTTATATCTATCTTACTTCTCTCTAACACACATATATATATATATAATGGAGACATGAAAAAGAAACAAACCAAGTTATATGTTCAGTCACGTTTTGTCGCTATTGAAGACTTCGTCAAGATAAATAGATTGAAGAAAATAAAATACCAGCACAATATTTGAAAATATACTTGTGAAAAGGATGTCATTGTTCTAGTTCAGAACAAAAAAAAAGTCGTTGACATTCAAAATGTCTACAGCATTGTGAAGTGAGTAAGATTTTCTTTTTAATGTGATATAGCCGTTTTAATGTGATATAGCCGTTTTAATGTGATATAGCCGTTTTAATGTTTAAAAATAAATGACTCACCTTATGTTTTTTTTTTGTCAAATATAGCCGTTATAATTCAAATGTGGATGTGTAATTGAAATAAAATGAGTGTACTTTTGTTTTTATTTGACTGATTATATATATATTAATTATTATAGGTAGTAGTTTCTTTGGTGTAAGTGAGTTAACCTGTGTTTAAATTTAAATTATGTTCTTTTAATATGGATTTACTTATTAAAGATGATACATTGTAGAAACCTCCGTGCTGTTTGTGTGTGAGTTTACAATAAGTGCTGATTCAAGACGTTTTTGTTGAGATTTATTTAAAATAAATTTAACGATTTTTGCTTGTTTGAAGTTCAAAGAATGGTCATGCTGCAATGAAATAATGCATTCAAGGAATTGCTATCTTTTATATCTTTTTTAGGTTCATTGAACATTTTCTCTAGTCCACGTTGAGTTTCACCAACATATATGTATGATGGCAATTTGGCATGGAACTGTCTATATACTGGCATTGGATATGAGTTTGATTTGGAAATGTTTTGTGTTTTTAATGTTTGTTTTGTCGTTTGTGATATGGTTTGTATTATTGGAATTTCTGGTTTGTTTAGAGTATTGCCAATTATTGTATTATTGGTGTGAGTGAGTGAAAGATGTCTGTTTATGAGAGAAATATTTGATTTTTATGATTTTTGCTTGTTGACTCTAGAAAATATTTGTGTGGCTTTTTCCTTGCATTTAATATTAAATATTTTGCAATGTTTTTAACGTTTTTGAAATGTATTTGAATTCTTTATCTAGATATTCTGGACTACAAATTCTGAATACAGTTAGGAAGAAACCAATTATCATGACTGTTTTAATTTTATTATGGTGTGAGTAGAAAATATGTAATCATCTATATCGAATTTTAAAGGATAGTTTATTGTTAAATTTTATAAGAAATTATATTGAGTGATTGATCTGTTTCATAGGTAAACTTCTTGGAGGGTTCAACTGAGTCTAATTTTTTTTTAATACTCTCGATGTGCATGTTTTCTAGGATTAAAATTAAAATGTTATCAATATATCTAAAGTATTCTGTGTTTGGAGGTAATCTAAACTTAAGAGACAGATTCTAGGAATTCTAAAAAAAGGCTGGCTAGTACTCCTCTAAAAGGATTACCCACAGGAAAACCAAAATTTTGCTTGTAAAAGTTATTATTTATTTTATTTTTATTTTTTTTCAATTTTTACCCCAAACAAGGCACAGTGCAACTTTGAAGTTGTGAGCTACTATCGGGGACATAAGTTGCAAGGGTATTATGAAGGGAGATGAGTAGCAAGATGTCTGTTCACATTACACTCAAACTTCTGCATGTCAGTACAGTTCGGAAAACAGAATCCTGAAAGGGAGCTCCAAAGTCTAGCAGTTCTGGGGAAGAAACTATTGGAGTAGAAGGCTTTCTTGCACCTAGGGATCTCTACTGTTAAGGGATGGGATTTAGCTGATAGTCGGGTTTGTCGGGGATATTCACGTCGAGGGGGTACAAGTGCTTGTAGTTCGTCAAAGCATTCACCATTAAAGTACTTGTAGAACAGGCAGAGGGATGCAACATTTCGTCGATGGGACAGAGGCTGAAGCCTAGATGACAGTTCAGAACCTCTCAAGTTGGTGACTCTCTTTTGAACCCTGTCCAGGAGTGAGAGACAAGTAGCAGATGCACCATCCCAAATGTGACAACAGTACTCGATACATGAGCGAATGTTGGCCTTACAGAGGAACAGGATATTTCAGGCATAACTAGTTTTTTAGCACGGTAGAGAGAGCCCACCTTCTTCACAGCAGCCTTGGCAATGCTCTCAATGTATTCCAGTTCATGTTCACTGTAAACGTTAGGCTGAGGAGTTTAAAGGAAGTACTTTCGTTTAATGTGTTCTTGGCCATTGCTATTGGTGGTAGAGAAGGTTTCTTGTAATTATTGAAAGAAACAAGCTTAGTCTTGGCAGCATTAAGGTGACCATCCATTTTTGTCGCCATTCCACTACAGATTTGAGGTCATCCTCTAGTGTTTCTGCCATTTCCTTAGATATGTGTTTATTTGTTTTCCCCTCGTGCCTGTTATAGAGAGTGGTGTCATCAGCAAATATAACCATCTGCAAAAAAATTTTATCAGGGAGGTCATTTATGAATATCAAGAATAATAAAGGTCCAAGGATAGGCCCCTGAATTATTGAATTGAAAATAAGTAATAGCAGTTATAATATATATTGAATTGAAAATAAGTAATAGCAGTTATAAGTCTAGTTTTTATAAAGGTTTCGGGAACAGAAGTTAAGTTAATGTTGATTTTTGATGAATAAATTTAAACATTTTTTAATGGGGACATAAGTGAATAATGATGTTACATATAAGCTGTGTAGAGTTTTGTTTTGTATATCAGTTTTTTTGTTTTTTTTGAGTAAATCTCCAGAGTTCTTCATGTGGAAGGTGCTGATAGTGCTCATTTCTGGAATTAGGATATTGAATATGACTCATGCAATTTTTTGTGTGGTGCTACCGATGCCGGATAATATAGGGTACATACAAATGTCTGATTTGTGGGTTTTTAGGAGGCCATATAATAAAGAAATATCATGGTGCTATTCAGTATATATCCATGTTTTGTCGTTTTAAATTTCAATGCTTTTGTTTACGGTTTTTTAAGTTAGTGTTGATGTATGTATTTTTGTCTGCTAATATTGTAGATACTTTCTTTAAATGTGTGTTTTTTTTATATGATTACTATACCACTTCCATTATCAGTTAGTGATATGATAATGTTTTTGTTATTTGATAGACGTTTTAAGATATTTATGTATCTCCTTGCTGGTATTAGGTTGGTGCAAAAATAATGTTTTTTGACGTTTAATTTTAAAATAAATAATAATCTTTATAATTCGAAATAAGAACCATTAGAATTGACACATTTTTTCTAATGAAAAACCAGTTTATCACATTTAGCATAGCAATCCGGAGTTCTGGAAGCAATGAAGTCGTTGAAGGCCAATTCGGCATCATCAGCTTATGAAGCATTTTTCGCACTGAAAGTTGTTGAGATGCTTGAAAAAGTGATAATTGGTGGGCGAGAGGTCTGGTAAATATGGCAGATGAGGCAGAGCCTCGTAGCCAAACTTATTCAGCTTCTACAGGGTTAGTTGAACAACATGCGGGCGAGCGTTGTAATGGAGGAGAATTGATCCCTTCATGTTGACCAATCTCGGGCACATGCATTTCGTCAATTTGTCAGCAGTACTTCTCTGCCGTAATCATTTCACCCAGATTCAAGAAGCTGTGATGGATGATACTGTTCGCAGATCACTAAACAGTCACCATAACCTTTTTTGGTGCAATTTTGGCTTTGGGAAGTGTTGTGGAGCTTCTCCAGCATCCAATCAATATGATGAAAGTAAAAATAAAATAGATAAACCTCATAATTTATTATACCATACCTGTTAACACTGAAACACTTATCACAATATTCTGTGGATGTATATTAAAAAACCGTGTTAAACTTTGTGACATTTTTCCATTCCATGGAGGTCAGGTGCGAACGAACACCCCAGAATTTTATTATATCATATTTCTTCAAACTGAAACATAATTATCAAAGTATACTTACGCAGATAGATATGAAAAGTCTTTATTAAAGTTTGTGCCTATTTCCATTCTATGGAGGCCAGGCGCGAATGCAGACCCCACAATTTTATTATACCATCGCTATTTAAGTTAAAACATACTTATCAAAGTATTCTTATGCACATCTATATCAAAAACACTTGTAAACGTTTTTTTAAAATTTTTTATTTCCATACTTAGTGGACCAGGCGCGAATGCAGACCCCACAATTTTAATGAACCACCGTTTTTCCAGATCAAACATACCCATTCCTGTGTCTCGATACATCTTCTATCATTATATGTAATCAGTTTTTTAAAATAGTCAACCATATAGGAGCCTATTCGTGACCAGACACACACACACACACATTCAGCTTTATATTATAAATATCAGTGAAGTAATTCAGAAATCATATATACAAGTAACATATGTGAGAAAATAATATTGTTTTTGTATCAATCTAATACAATATCATTGGGCTGCATGAAAACTTTTTAAAATCTGTGTCTTCATGTTTATAATTTTTGAAATTGTGTTGTGGTAATATTCAAATGTATGCGAGTTGTGACTTTTAGTCCAGAATTGAGAGCTTCAAGTTCGATGTCTGAGTTGTTTAGTGATAATATATTGTATTAGCTCCGGGCACCATATGATTCTATATTTGCTGTTTGACATTAATTTTGTGAGTTTATTTTCCGGTTTGAGGTTTGAATATATGGAACGTGTTGAATCTTTGAAGTGATTTGTTTATATTTGTGATAGAATTATGTAGTCTCATCTTATATACAAATACACACACACACACACACACACACACATATATATATATATATATATATATATATATTGTTAAACTTTTTGGATATAGAAAAACCCACTTACTCCCTCTTTCACTATAACTTCTTAAGACCCAACTGAACTATACTTAAATGGGGCAAAAGAATCAGACCTCTTGTAAACCAGATCTTAGAATCAGAATGATGGGTTTTGCAGCTTCCTATAGGACATACCACAGGTCCCTATCGTTTGAATATCTTCTAGTGGTGCTGTTAAGGAGGTTACTGATTGACGCTTCTTAGAATCGACACCTTTATTCTTCATTGTAAGTCTCAAATACAACCTCATTCACCTCCTCTGTTTGTGCTTCTACCATTGCCGATTATAACTATTACTTTAATCAGTATCATTGAGATAGGTTTCAGACTTTCAGAAGAACTAGCAATGCCTGTTAGAGAACAATCTCTGAGTTAAGGTCTAGCTAATTCTTAAAAAAGTTCACAAGAGGGGAGGATCGCTGTGCTTGACATTTAAAAGGCGTTCAACAACAAACTTCAAATTTATAGTATTAGTGATAAGGTTTTTCACACGATTAGGTGTTTTCTTTCTGAACAAAGTTTGCAAGTAACTCTGGATAGTGTCATCTTGACCCATTTCCCTATCAATGCTGATATTCCTCATAGATATATTCTAGGCTTAAAACTGTTTCTTCTCTATATCAAAGATATCACAGAGAAATATCGATGCTCATGATATTACTCTTGATTCCAGTGTTTTTTCTCTTTTATTTCCCTAGGATCAGTTGAAATATGTGGCTGATCTAGAAGTGTTTGGTAGGAAATGGCTTGTTATGTCAATTGTAGGTGTGTCTGTTTTCTTCCTCAGATTGCTTTGTTTCTAAGGAGAAATCGACTCTGATACTTAAATATTTCTTGAAATTCATACTTTAGATCCATTTCTCTTTCTGTTTCTCGAAAATGAATTTTTAGTATAACATTAATTTCTTTATCAAGAATTACGAAAAGTTTGAATTATTCTGTCAGAAGGATTCAAACAATTCTTTGGTCTAAATGCAACAAATGTATCAGAGGAAAACGAAAAATTAGCAATAACCCTATGTTCAAGCTTAACATATGCAACAATGGAAGTGTTTTCTGATATTTCATCAACAAAATGTAAAACCGCTATCAAAGAAGAAAATGAAACAGTACAGAGAATAAAGGAACCAAGGCCTTACAGTTTGTGGCTATTTCACTTATGTGATTAAGTAAAGTTTATATCCTTCAACTTTAAATTTAATAGTTTCATACTCCAAAACAAATTGCATGAATCATCTCAATATCTATATATCTTAACCTATCTAAGTTCCCATTAGTTGTTTGTTAATGATATACTATAATAATATAGCCACATATTTTTTTTAAATTAAATCTGCTTTTGTGGTTATATCTTTTCAAAAATCAATGCAATCTCTCTTACATAATATTTTTTATTATTTGTGTTTTCAATGATATATAATGTTGCTAAGTAAATTTTTTTTTTTTTGTTAAACACATTTTGTAATGAGCAGTGTGTATTATTTTACAATTATATTTTTCATATTGTTTCTATTTGGAAGATTATTATTTTTATTAAAATCATTACTATTTCTTATGTTTTATTTTTATTATTGCCGTTGGTGTTATTGTTATATTTGTTATATATGTATATCCACCACCACCTGTTTTGCCATATTATTGCTCTTCAGTGTGACTAGATGAAGCAAGTGATTAAAAAATCAAATCATTTGCAACTGTGATCAGCAGTTAATAATTTTATCTCAAGATTATTCTATGTTATCGGTTATCTATAGAATTTTATTCTTTTTACCAAGAGTAATGGTTTATGCTAAGTGGAAACCATTATTTCCTCTTTTAGAGACCTCAATATGTACATAGTTTATGAATACACATACACCTGTATGCAATATATATATATATATATATATATATATATATATATATATATATATATATATATAATGAGTGTGTATGAGGGAGGGAGAGAGAGAGCAAGAAAGAGAATGCTATATGGGTGAATGGGAAGTTGTGTTAGAAGCTTGTAGGTAAAAGTCGGAAAATAAAGTCGATGGCATTTTCTCTTTTCTGATTATTTGTAGTTTAAAAGCTTTCAGAGAACCACAAGAAATCCATATTTGCTCTCGTTTCAGGAAGTAGAGTAGGTGTCATTTTTATTCTCTATCATGGAATAACCTCCGTTCAAACATGTGTGTGGGTGAACCACTTGCTTTGCTACCACCATGCTTATGAGGAGGATGTGTGCACCATGGCCTGCACTCTTTTTCTTGCAGTGGAAGAAGGATATGGCACTTCCCTTTCATTTGTCAGGAGGCAAGGTGGAAGGGAGGGAGAGAAACACAACAAAGGCTTGTGTTTGCTGAAGGATTGCCAAGTTTTAAGATTCTTCTCCCTAGAACTATCCCCACTCTCATTTTATCTCCAATTTTGTTTATTGTCTGTAGTTCTATTTGCCGGTAGTGCCAATAAAAACATTTCCATAACTATGAACAAATAAAATGTGCGTGTGTATACAAAATGACAAAATTTCCATGTTCCAAATTCCAAATTGTTGTTCATCTTAACATTTATTTATTTCAGTATGTTGAAATATTCAATTCTTGACAGCAGCTGTTTTGTAGCACAGAAACAGTCATATAATTATTATGTTGATTTTTGAATGTTTTCGGCTCGGACTCATCAGAAGAATAAGAACTCGTTAACTTTAAAAAGAAAGAAAAAAATTGGGGCATGATGACTTAGATTCAAAATAATGCAAAGAGTAATTACATTGTTTTATATTTACACCATCTTTGATTTTTTTGCAAGAGCTATCACACCTTATTTACGTATTGATATAATGTGTCCATATTATTTTAATAAAAACTAAAAATATCTAATATAATACTCTCACTCACACACACGATTCTCACCCTGCAACTTTCAACATTATAGGATAATAAGTAAACAATCCCTATGCACGACTGTTATGTTCATCACTTCCAGTTACTACCAAAGCATATTCCTAACCCACAATACATACATTTTGTCCTTGTTTAAAAATTTGTGTTTTTTTCCACTGTATGTACTCTCTGAAATACATAATCCCACTGAGAGAGTAGCAGATGTTTTTACTTTAATGCAATTCACTCCTCTTCTGTAAACGAAAATCACTGCTTCCTTTTATTAATAAGTTAACTTTTTTTGCATGTAGCCGGTGTATTATTTGATTTTCCACCTATTACTGTTTACTACATAATACATCAGTTTACAGATTCATTTAACAAGCCCTCTATTATTCTATATGGTTTAATGGAATGAAAGTTTTAGTTAAATTTACCAGTTCACAATTGTATGCACTTACTTTTAAGAATCGAAGATCATAAAATAAACAAACACCTCAACTAACACCAACGTTGCTAACTTTGCATAGAAATAGCATGAAAACAAACTGTGTTTTTACACATCGTCCTATTAACTTGGATCTCTTTACTTCAGTTCCGAGATATAATGAGAAAAACTTGCAAAAAAATCATTGCCCATACTCATAGACAAAAGTTCTAATGTTTACATATACACCTGTTATAGGTTTCATTCATTCAATTCTAAACAAAATCCAACTATTCCTAACTTAAACAAATCAAAATAATATCTACCAGATCTCGTTGCTTCCTTAAGAACATACAATGATTTTAGGCGATTACAGACAACCGCACAAATTCACCACATGGAGGGCATCTATAACAACACCAAACAATTCACAACAAAACAATTAACCTGAAATGCAATTTTATTGTTATGAGACTAAAATAGGAATCCTCCTGAATAAATGTTTTCTGTTCTTCTCCAAATGTGTCTTCCTGTTTTGAACATGTAGGGAAATGTGTGACTTACCTAATTAGCACGTGTGCATAATTCAATGGGTTAGTCGTGGAATGAAATGAATGAAGAAGAAAGAAACAAAAATGGCTGACTTATCTCTTTATATGCCTGCAATGTGACCACCCGATATGCAAATGAGATGCTCCTGGTTGGAGATAAAAGAGGGTTGATTTTTTAGAGGGTCGTTCATTTTGAAGTTGGATTTCAAAGAAATAAGTTGAATTAGCAGAAGTACGTTGGGAGTTGAGAGAAGGTGCATTACATTTACAGAAGTGGGATACAATCAAACACAGCCTGTATACAGCGTTTGGTACAGATCCGTTTGTTGTATGGCAACAGTTCACGAGCCGGCGACTTCACCCCAAGGAAACCGTTGATGTGTACCTAGCCGACCTACGAAAGTTGTCGGTACCATTTGGTGGGGTTAATGATAAGATATTAAGATGTGTCTTTTTAGTAGGCTTACCTGAGGAGGTCAGCAAACTGTTGCGGGCATCGTCATGAATTAATGAATTGACAACAGACGAGTTATTAGCCCGAGCTTGAAACATCTGTAAGGAACAGGAGCCAATTGCAGTAGCAACTAGCATTCAACATGCAACAGTCGAACCGCATGGAAGCAATGTAGATTCTCTCCCAGGTAGTAATAAGCGTGTAGGCCCAGTGTGCTATAAATGTGGGGAGGCCAATCATTTTGCTAAGGATTGCCGGAGTGATAGGAGGTGTGTATATCCACGAGCACAGAGAACAGTAGAATGCTATCACTGCAATAAGTATGGGCACATATCTCGCAACTGTTTGGGAAACGATGTTGGGAGCAAGGTACTATCGCCACCCTTGCCCCTTGCCAACCAATAAACACAGGATTACCGGTCATTGGCGTTAAAATTGACGATGTGCAGTGTTCAGCACTCATAGACATGGGGTGTTCCCGGTCTATAATTAGTGCACATTACTGTCAGATGTGGCGGGAGCAACCAGTCGGTATTATGACGATCAATGGTTTATCCCGAGCATGTTGTGGTGAAGGGACGATTACGATCTGTACTGAGAAGGGTGACACAGCCAAAGTTGATGTTCTGGTGATGCAAGAAAAACCCCTTGGCTATGACATGTTGATTGGAATTGATGCAATACAAGCACTAGGAGGCGTCATAATCACAGCGACTGGAGGTGTAATGCTTGGAGAAGGAAAAGAAGTCTGTGCAGCCATGTCTATTGAAGAAAAGGACTTCTGTGCTACGTTTGACAACAAGGAAAAGGTGTGGACTGCAAAGTGGAAATGGACTATGAGCCAGGCACCAGATCGGCTGTGCAACACCATTCCAGAGTATGCAGTTTCCACAAAGAATAGGGCTGTGTATTGACAAGACGCATTGTGTTTTCTATTTGCGGTAAATTAGTAGGACATCTACCTGTCTGTGGATGGTTCCGATCGGCAACAGAAGTTTTAAAAAGACGAGTAACTGTAGTAACCAAAGGATGGGACGATATGGTGGATGATGATTCTCTCCAGCAAATGATGGCTGAAATGTTGTCCAGAGTACATAGAAACGACCCTGCCCAGGTTGAGTGGCAAGTATCTGGAAACGAACTGAATGCATGGGTTGACGCAAGTTCACTGGCTACAGGTGTCGTGTTGGAACAGTTAAGTGCCGTTGTGAAAGATGCGTGCTGGCTTCGTCCGAAAAATGATGCCCAGCATATAAATTTGGCAGAACTCGATGCCACGTTAAAAGGGCTTAATCTTGCATTGCAATGGCAGGCTAAGGTTATGCATCTCCAAACTGACTCATTGTGTGTTTACTATTGGTTGACCGACACCTTGACTGGAAAGGCTCGAGTTAAGACTAGAGCTGCAAGTGAGATGTTAGTACGAAGGAGACTGGCAATAAGCGTCTAGTTGACGAATACAGCTTGCAGGTGGACATTACCTTAGTTTCGTTGATGCAGAATTTGGCTGATAGCTTGACTAGAGTACCAAAGAGGTGGATTGATGTAATGAGGCAGGGATCTGATCCTCCACAACAGACATGCGCGGCCGTAACAGATCAATTAACACCTGACCAGATCCGTACAATACATCAGCAGAGTGGACATCCCGGAATTCGGAGGACAACATATTTTGTCCGAAGAGTGTGTCCTTCAACTACAAGAGCATCAATCAAGGCAGCTATACACTCGTGTGAAGAGTGTCAGCGAATTGATCCAGTACCATCCCAATGGCAAAAAGGGAAGCTTGAGGTGGAAGACAACTGGTATTGAGTAGGAATGGATGTAACACATTATGAGGGCAAGCATTTTTTGACCTTGACAGATTGTGGTCCGACACGTTTCACGATATGGCGCCTGTTGACATGACAGGATGCATCTAGCATTATACGACAGTTGAGAGATGTCTTTTTTGAACGTGGTGCCCCGCTGGAAATTCTGACTGATAACGCTACTACGTTTCGATGTCAAGAATTTAAGAAATTTATGCAGGAATGGGGGATTAGAATGCGTTACCGATGTGCATATTTTCCACAAGGTAACAGTATAGCGGAGCGGTGTCACCGCACCATTCAAAGAATTGCGGCCAGGACACAGTGTTCTATTCCAGAAGTTGTGTACTGGTATAATGTGACACCAAAGGACGATGCAACACCAGAAACTGCACCAGCTAATAGGATTTACCGCTATGAACAGCGTATAAAAGGAATTGATGTCGCACCATCAGTGGTTAGCGTTGTCAATACACCATATCAAGTGGGAGACCGTTTTTGGGTAAAACCCCCAAATGCTGGGTGCACTGTAAAATTTTGCAGAGGAAAAATAGACAAAATCATAAGTCCTCAGACCATGTTGATTAATGGTGTACCACATCATGTAAAAGATATCCACCCCTGTTATACCTCTTCTGATTCTGAGGATAATGAGGAAGATCACATACAGTTCAGGGATGATCCTGATCGCCTACAGAACCAGATGAGGGAATGATGGAACATACTGGTGGCAATAGTGATGAGAATGATGGACATGAGGAAGTAATACCACCAGTTCCTCATCAAAGTACCCGAGAAAGACGAATACTGCCCACCCGCCGTGATTGTGAAACACCGCCTATAGCACCACGAGAGGGAATGATGAAACATACTGAGGAAGATGGAACCGAGGAAGTGATGCCTCCGATTATTCGAAGGAGTACCCAACAAAGACGGATACTGCCCCCTTGCCCTGATTGTGAAACACCGCATAGGGAACCACAAGAGGGGATAATGGAACAGACTGGTAGCAATAACGGTGGTAACGAGGAAGATGGCAATGAGGAAGTGCTTCCCCCGATTCTTCAAAGAAGTACCCAACAAAGACGACTACCCCCCCCCTGCCCTGTGTGTGATCATGAGATCAGGGGGGAGTGTAGGGAAACGTGCGACTTACCTAATTAGCACGTGTGCATAATTCAATGGGTTAGTCGTGGAATGAAATGAATGAAGAAGAAAGAAACAAAAATGGCTGACTTATCTCTTTATATGCCTGCAATGTGACCACCCGATATGCAAATGAGATGCTCTTGGTTGGAGATAAAAGAGGGTTGATTTTTTAGAGGGTCGTTCATTTTGAAGTTGGATTTCAAAGAAATAAGTTGAATTAGCAGAAGTACGTTGGGAGTTGAGAGAAGGTGCGTTACGTGTACAGAAGTTGGAAGTTTGGACAAAAGTGTTAACCTTACCCAGGAAATTATTGGTGTGATGGGCAGAAGAAATAAAACTCAAGTTATTGAGTTATATTTTTATTTACTAATTTTTATTTTGTTGGCTGTTCATACGCAATATAAAACATGCTATTTTTTTGTTACATAAAAGAATATAAAGTACAGTACTTTTTTGGATAGTATTTTCACATTCTATTAGTTTTTGATGCTATTTGTGTTCAATTGTTAGATTAAAGTACAGATTGTATTTATACAGATAAATCCATTTCGAACGATATGTGTGGTTATTAAATTGTTACAAAAATAAAACAGAAACACGAGCTTTAACTTTGCCAAAACATTAGTTTGGATAAAATTACTATTTTTTTATTAGATCAGCTTAGATGTACACGTCACACTATTCTCTACTAACTTAGAGAAATAAATGCTGATTAAGTCAGCTTTGATATAATAGGTATACACACACACACACACACACACACACGTTTAAAAGTTACTTTAGTCATATCATAAGGAGATAAAAAAACATCGGTTTTATCATATAAAAATATATAAGAATGGTTTTATTACGTTTCTGAATTTTTAAGATGAGGATTACATTATTCGTATTATTTAGATTCTTTGGATTACTGTTACAACGTTTTGGTCAATGTAACCTACTTCAAATGTATCTTGTCAAACTTCAGAATGTTTCTGTTGGACTCGAGAATTTGGATGGAATTTCGAATGGAACCCTTTATTTACTTCACGGAGGTAGCATGCTCTCATTTTGTCGATAATGACTGGATAGAGATCCAAATAATTCGCAATTATATTTTTTGGTCCCATACTAAGAATTGAAACTTCAACCTTCAGGAGAATATGACTTTTACAATTGATTTTTCCAAGTACTCTAACCACTGTGCCACAAGTCCTTGTGGACAGTCCTATTACGAATTTTGGGAGCCTTAAACCTATTTTATTTCTATTTATAAATATCACTATTTATTACTAATTATTATTACTATATATTACTATATATGTGTATGTATATATGTATATTATTTTTTATTGTTTACTTATTACTGTGTATATTATCTACTATTTAAAATTACCAGTTCCCATATTGTGTTAAAGTCTATACTAGGTCTACTTAGTAATTGATTGTTGCCCAGCATATGTGCTGCTTCTTCGGGTTGTCTTACTCGCCACCATTCTTCTGTCTATAATTTTTACTTCATCCCATAATGGTACATGGTTTCCTTTTTCCCCTCTAGATATAGGCAGCTAAACCTGACTTTTCAATCTCTCCGCATATTATGGCTTTTCAATGTTCTAGAAAAACATACTTCTAGTGGATGACATGTCTCACTTTTGTATAGTTTTTCATATATATTGTAGAATTAATTAATAACCTTTGTTAAGTTAATTATAAAGAAAACGTATCTTTCTTCCTTAAATGATTCATAGTGGAAGTTATATCAACAATGATAAAAGAAAACAAATTAATTAACAACATAAGTTTTTAGCCTTTTACACACAGAGAAGCAGAAAGACACGTCTGCTTATTTTACATGTTTATAACATGAAGAGAAAGACACACCACATACATGCGTTTTTTATAAATATACAGTCACTCAAAGGGAGACAACTCTGAGTCACCAAATGCCCCCCCCCAAATACGTCGTCACTAAACAGACAAGGGAAACAACTTCAAGTTGCTTACATCACTGAAAAATAAGCAGAAATCTAGAACCCTCAAGGGGCGGGGGGCAACTTAAGCACCAAAACCCAGCAACATTGATAAATTTCGAGTATATATATGTATATATATACTAGCATGGGTGCCCGGCGTTGCCCGGGTGTTTGGAGGTGTGCATTGAGCAAAAAAAAAAAAAAAAAGTGGTAGTAGGAAGGCAGGCTTGAACTCGTATTGTGAAGGAGGAAAAGAATGGGGAAAAAACGTGACGTCTTTGCTGTTACGACCACCATCAAACCGGAAGTGACGTAGGTTTAAATTAAGGCTAGACAGTCGAAAAGAGGGGATGACTTTAGAAAATATTGGTGAAAAAAGTGACCCCTCCCTGTAGAAAAGTGCCCAGTTGAAGGTGAAGAAATTAATGTTTTTAGCCAATTTTTCTGTATTTGTTGTATGAATAGTTGAACTTCAAAACGATACGGATCTTGTAAAAATCCGTCGTCTCTGTCAAAAGTTTTAGACAGACATGCAAACATACATACATACATTTATATATTGGTAGCTCAAATTTTCAACCCAAACCAATAAAAAAGCTTGCTCTATCTCTGAATACCCTTTATGTAAAATTTCAAATGTTTAGACCAGAAATTATCTGAGTAATTTCGTAGAGATCGCAAAGGTCAACTTTTTTTAACGTTGACCCCTATTATGACCCCTTAAGATTTATTGTTTTGGGCTCAAATCAAGTTATTAAGTTAGAGTTCTCAAAGGTCAAATCGTTGAACTTTGACCCCTTAACAGCCAAATTTCTGGCCGGAAACGGATTAGAAAGATTTTCCCAAATCTCAATACCCTGTATATCAAATTTCGAGTCTGTAGACTAAAAATTGACAGAGTTATTGCGTAGGAAAATGTACACAGACACACATACACACACACACACACACACTTTCACTTATATATATATTTATTTAAATATGTCAGTTGCTTTATATTTAGTCACTATGTATGTATTTATGTATTTGTTATACAATTGTGTATGCATAATGTTGTTTTAAAGCAATCCACAAATACATAACCATTCACCTGCCATTTTTTTCCTCTGTCTATCTAAATACAATAGTGATGTGTTCCATATCAGCTCATGCCCGGTTTTGTTGGTGCCTTCGAATCTCCCTGGCCTTAATAACAATAGTGGATGATAACGTTCTTAATAAGTGAGATTGTCTCAGCACTGAGTTAATGTATCAGTCTGTAATGTCAGACAGTGTGCCATGCTGCATTTATGTCCAACTCGGCTCTTAGGAGACTTTTGATTCGCCTTCATTTTGCTTTCAGGATGTTAATTGCTGATGCACCCATCACCTTTCTCTTTGAATAGACTCAGGGGCGAATCTTGTTGTTGCCAAGGAAACTGATAAAAAAAACTTTCTTTCAACATGGTTATTGTTTGTCTTCTATTGATGAGGCAAATGGTTTGGCACCGGTCGATGAAGTTATTTTACAGAAAGGCAGAGGCCATTTTTCATCAAAATGGTCACCGCTTTGAGGTTCAAAATAATTTTTGCAAATGTTTTTATGTCACTACTTTGAAGTACATGCTTCATTACCAGCATTTTAAAACCAAATACAAATTTTAAATCCTTCCACCAAAAACGTCACAATATCTTTATTTTAATCAAATAAGCATCGATCTGGTGATGTGTTTGCTGGGAGTATCCAATTAGTTTTACCTGGTTACAACAGTTATCAAGGTGGTGGTGGGGACTCATTGTCTCATAGTAAACAGTTCAGCCTTATACAGAACCACTAAACATAGAAGGTAATATAGTAGTTCAAGGACAGCATGTGTCAAGGACTTGCGGAGAGATTCAATATTGCTTGAGATTTAATGGCGAACATTATATCCTTTATCACTATGTTCATAAAATATAGCCAGAAGAAACTGAAATATTGAAAAACTCTCTTAATTAATCTCTTAAGCATATAGTTTAAATTTTATTGAAGTTCTAATTTTTTTGTTAATATGGGTCCCTTAGAGGGGGTCATAGACATTCAATAGATTGAGGGGTACATAAAGATTATCTTTCCTGGAGAATTTTATGCATATAATTAAAAATTTTATTAAAATATGTTATATTTTATACATATGATTAAAAATTTTATTAAAATAGGTTATATTTTATACATATAATTAAAAATGTATTAAAATAGGTTATATTTTATACATATAATTAAAAATTTATTAAAATAGGTTATATATTATACATATAATTAAAATTTTATTAAAATAGGTTATATTTGAAATTTAAGAACAGTAGGTAGGTTTTGTTCTCTTTATACCTGGGAGGCAGGAGATGTGGACCATTTCCATTGTCTTTCGTGGTAAATTTTACATAAAATACATTTAAAAGATTTTATGTAGATTCTCTAACCTTTCCTTTTATTGGGAACACAAATGCACAACCGTTGGAATTTATATATATATATATATATATATAGAGAGAGAGAGAGAAAGAGATCACTAGGTATAATATCAAGAATTTATGACAAACAGAAAACATGTGATCAAGAGGTCTGATACATTTCTTCTAGACAAGAAGAAGAAATTAACTACCATAAGACAAAGGATTTATAAAAATAAAGGAAAATCAAATCATTGCTTTGATGGTTGCCGAAAGTATACATATATGCCATTTTCATTGCTGGTCTGGTACATTTCCCATTTCTCATAAGATCAGAGATTATTGAAGCCTTCCATAACTAAAATAATGTCTGATATTCATGCTTTTATTGCAAAACACAAGCTGTGCATTCATCCATTAAATACTTGTATTCCTTATTCATCACACATACTTCATATGGCCATAATTTAAGCAGAAAAACAGATAATGATTAGTATTTGTTTAATGGAAATCTATTTTATTCGACAAAGGGCCACATGCCCACAAGGCACTTTTAATTTTACAATGGATAGTTATGTTGAAGCTAAAATATGCAAGTCTATGCGGACAGGACTAGAACTATAAAAATAGAAATAGGCTCATATAGAGATAATGAACTAAACGCATGTACAATCTTCAATAGTAAGAATGAGATAAAAATAGAAAAAAACATGACAAAGTAGATTAAAGTGTAGCATTCAACCTTAAAAAATATGATTAAGGATCTGATACTCACCTGTTGTATTCATTTCCACATCACTGCAGAATACATGTACTGCAAAATCAGATTCAACTGCCAAGGATAGATTGATTTTTGGACATAGATGTTTGATGATATGACATATAATAATAATATAATACGCCAGCAATTTCTATCAAGAAAATTTAATTTCTCCTCTAAATCATCGATTCTATTGAATGATTTCTATTGTTTGTATGCTAACTCATCAGCAATACTTTGATTTAAAGCATGTTAAAGAGTAGAATCTTCTAATCAAATTTTCTTGTGGTTTGGTGATTCTTGAAAGGTGGTTGATGAAAGATAAATATAAAGGACAGTTTGGTAGAATTCTAAGATTAGCACCATTCTGAATAAATGGTTTCTTAAGTTTAACTGTAATAGTGATACTTGCCTTTTCATCAAATGCTGATGTTTCTCTTTGTATGTCTTCAGGTCGAAAATGAAGTTCACATACCGAAAGAAAAAATTTAAAAGACAACCATACCACAAGTTAACTCTTGCTAAAAACTAAGAAAAGATAGTAAAAAAATCTACAATATTATCATAAAGTCACAATCAAAAAAGTCAAAATCATTAAAAGTTCACTAAGTAAACTTTTAGACTTTACGAAACTAAGAAAAAAAAATCTCATGTAAAATCATTTGTTTAACAGAAAATAAAAAAAATTCTCAATGTTTTTCAGTAGATGCACTGTTTTTAAAGACTTAGAGTATTTACAATTAAAAGGAAAAATAATTCACCATAAGAATAAAAGAATCTCATTTAAAGATTTCTTTGAAAATCATTAATAAGAAGAAATAGAATGGCACGTTTTTTTAATTATCGTTATGAGAATTTAAATTTTAATAATTTAAATTTTTTAAGAATTCTAAATATCACTTTACGGTATTTTCTCAGCAGTAAATTTTTTCAATTGCACGTGTCCAAATGAAAAATAATTCCTTATTTTTAAGAGAAGAAAATACAGTCACTTTTGGACCATCACGTACAATGCAACAACTAGGCATTTTTGACAATTAAAAAAGAAAACAGTAATTTATTTACCTTGATGCGTGTCTTTAGACTTTATCTACTTCCGGTCATGTCTTGAGACTTTATTTTGTAACATCAGCAAGAGCCTGAATCTATAATTGATGACGGTTAGTGCTAAGCCACTGCCTCTCATCTATTTGGATCTTATATAATTGTGAATATTCACTCATTCTTAATCAGCAAGAAAATTACTAAACCAAACTACAAATCTTTCCTATGTCACATGATTAAACTAGCCAATCAGAAAGCTTCAGACTATGCTGCAGTTTACTTCAAAGTTATATCCTATCCATCCCACCTATTAACCTTATGCACATGGCAAATTATATCTATATTAAATTTTAAAATAACAGCTAAACAATACTTTATAAATTAAATAAAGACAAATTTGTTTGTCAGTTTTTGATTGTCAATTTGAACAAATTATATCTATATTAAATTTTAAAATAACAGCCAAACAATACTTTATAAATTAAATAAAGACAAATTTGTTTGTCAGTTTTTGATTGTCAATTTGCACAAATTATATCTATATCAGAGAGGCGGTAGCACTCTCTATAT
Source organism: Euprymna scolopes (assembly GCF_053919585.1). Lineage (NCBI taxonomy): Eukaryota > Metazoa > Mollusca > Cephalopoda > Sepiida > Sepiolidae > Euprymna > Euprymna scolopes. The sequence goes on from NC_136496.1 coordinate 55,591,087, forward strand.
AGGGATGGCCCGTACACGCCTATATACGCCTACAAAACAAAACTATCCAAATCTCAGCTAAAATCAACTTATAAGTTTCAAAAAGCACATATTCTTACAGAGAAGCGTCTTACGAATCCAGCGAATGTCAGAACGTTGGTTAAAATGTCAAAAGAGAGCAAAAAAAAAAGGGTACAAAAATGGCCAATTGTTCTTCTTTCTTCTTCTGCTTTCTTCTTTCTTTTGAGACGATGTATCTCGGTGTACGAACGGTCTCTGACAACAGTTCAAGCATCAATCGACTGCTCTTTACATGGAGAAGTGCAGTGACCTATCGCTTTTTAGCTAACTCCATAATTAAATAAGATTACGTGTAATAACAAGTTTTAAACACTATATACCCAATGTAGACAGACCACTTCGAACACGGAACTTCTCTCAAAAGGGACAGCTCCAAATAATACACCGGATGCTCACAGACGTTCCAGTTTGCCAGTGCCCTATATTTCTTGGACGCTGAATATTTGAGGTGAACGTTAAGGTTTTTTCTTTAAACAGTAACCCACCAGCATTAATGAAACCACAAAATCTTTATCTCAGTTGATCAAAATTGTTATAAGAGTAACCTATCAGCAAGTATGACGTCAAAAAACAATGTTATAAAAACAAATAATTCTTCAGATTTTGGACTGTAAAATATGTACAAAATGTCAATGCTGAGACCAGGATTCGAACCTAGGTTAGCACGGCCACAACGTGGGGTCCTAACCTCTAGACGATCACGGCGAACACTGACGTCTGTCGCTCTTGGCAGAAAGACACATGACTACTGTCAAACTATAGAAAAATAAGGCGGAAACTTGAAATTCTCACGCATACGCAAAAATACACTATAGCAACCATTGTTAAATGCAGCTGAATCTCTTCGCTCGCTAAGAAAAGTAGATCAGACCAGTTCTTCTAAGAACTCACCAAACACCAAAGGAAATAAGTTAAATTAACCGCAAAAGAAACTGCAAGAAAATCATCTTCTAAGAACTCACTGGAAGCTGACCAAAAAGAATCAAAATCCAAGCCCTAGCCACAAAAATAACTAGATATTGTGGCTACTATACACAATCTACTAATAAAAACAAGTAAGTTTTCTAAAATAAACTACAATAAATTAACCAAGTAACCTCACACCGTCACTGATTAGGACTTCATATAAAGATAACAACTACACTATTGGTGTATATACCGTTCCACACTTTAACTATTGGTGACGGGGCAGTATCTCAATTCTACGAGAGTTGTCTTGCTATAAGATAAGTGATATTATAGTAAGATACACATAAGTGTTATATGTTTACATTTAATAAAAAATGGCAAAGTCAGCACGTAGTAAAAAAGCTCAGATAAATATAGACTATGAAAAAAAACAAAGTCAAGGTATGATCTGAGCAAAAAGAATACTATCAGAAAAATGCTGAAATAATAAAAAATTAAGTATCATGCAAATCCTGAGGCAAAGAAGGCTGCCTCACGTGCTGACTCAAAAGCACGGTATAACAGGGATCCCGAGGAGAAAAAAGCTGCCTCACGTGCTCTTTATAACAAAGAACCAGAAAAAAAGAAGGCTGCCTCACGTGCTCTTTATAACAAAGAACCAGAAAAAAAGAAGGCTGCCTCACGTGCTGACTCAAAAGCATGGTATAACAGGGATTCCGAGGGAAAAAAAGCTGCCTCACGTGCTATTTATAACAAAGAACCAGAAAAAAAGAAGGCTGCCTCACGTGCTGACTCAAAAGCAAGGTATAACAGGGATCCCAAGGGGAAAAAAGCTGCCTCATGCACAAACTATTATAAATATAAATATCAAAAACTGACAAATCTTTGCCAAAACGCCAAAGAATGAACCAAGAAAAATTTAATAGTGAAGGTATGAACATTTTAGAACTTTATAATACTCTAACTGTCTTATCAGAGAGGCGGTAGCACTCTCTATGTAATATAGAATCGATGGAGGACCAAGAGGCAACTCCTAAGGCCCAAAACCCAAAGACCTAAAACCCAGCAGGAAGCGACCTGCTACTAATGGAGGCGGCAATGAGCCACCTCCTAAAAAAGACAATACTATCATGAATGTAAGTTTAAAAATAAGACTGTAAGTAAAAATACTAATTAACAAGAATAAAAAAGCATTGGAAATGCAAAAGGATATAGGGATGGTATGCCAAAAAGTATACAAACAAGATAGCTATGAATGGCTAGGCACATGGAAATAGAATTGCATCCAAAGTATAGCCCTATAGCTTTTTACAACCGTAATGATGGCACGGAATGAAGATTGGAGAAAAGCTATAGGGCTATACTTTGGATGCAATTCTATTTCCATGTGCCTAGCCATCCATAGCTATCTTGTTTGTATACTTTTTGGCATACCATCCCTATATCCTTTTGCATTTCCAATGCTTTTTTATTCTTGTTAAATTTTAAAATAACAGCCAAACAATACTTTATAAATTAAATAAAGACAAATTTGTTTGTCAGTTTTTGATTGTCAATTTGAACAAATTATATCTATATTAAATTTTAAAATAACAGCCAAACAATACTTTATAAATTAAACAAAGACAAATTTGTTTGTCAGTTTTTGATTGTCAATTTGAACAAATTATATCTATCCTATGCTTATCTTTTGTAATTAGTTGATACCTCAATTTAATGTGCTTGTTTCTGATTGGTTGATGCCTGATTGGGTCTCTTAGATTAGCATCAAAATTTATATTAAAATCCCAGCATCTGCATACATGCATGGCTCGTGCGCGTTTTAGAAATGGTCAAGAATTAGAACATGAGATAAAGCAAATAAGCAGTGGATTTGTTAGCAATCTTAGCGAAGTATCAGTAACTAATGTATTGGTTGAAGGGTCTTGTGAGTTTCCGCTGCTGATAATGAACAGCATCAACCAAATAGTTAAGTGTAGTGCGGCTAGTAACATTACCAAGATTACCATGCTGGATGAACAAAAGAATGAGATCTCCAAGAATAATTTGAAAGGAATAAAAATACCTGAAGAATTTTGCAAGGATACTGAAGTGGAATATAGATTTGTTTGTTACAGCGGATAAAGACTTGGGCAGAACTGATATGATGGAGATGCGTATTGATACTGGAACGCATGAGCCTATATGGAGATACCCATATCGAACACTGTTAAAGCTAAAAAAGTTGGTAAACTCAGCAATAGAGGAAATGGTGTGGATAGGTGTAATTGAGAGATCAAATAGCCTATCGAGTTTTCTGATAGTGTTAGTAGAAAAAAGCACGGTAGTAAAACATTTTACATAGATTTTAGGGCTTTAAATAAAGTCACAAACAAGTATGCTCGAGCTTTACCGGTCATTGATATATTATTCTCGCTCAGGTCTGCAAAATACATCTCAAAATGAAATCTAAAGTCAGGATGATAAAGAAAAAAGTTGCGTTCATCTACCACCAGGGTTTTTTTTTTTTTCACTTTAATGTGATGTTGTTTGGACTCGAGAACACACCCGTCGTCTTCCAGAAATTAATGTCCATAGTTCTACAAGGACAGGAAGATTATGCATTACCGTATTTGGATGATATTTTAAGATTTTCAGGTACGATGCAAAGTTACTTAGATCATATAGATAGGGTAATAGCCAGTTTATGTAAACACAACCTCAGGTTGAAAGCCATGAAGTGTGAGCTTTTAGGAGAGAAGTACAGTATCCGGGATTCAAAGTAAGTGAACGGGGTATACAGCCAGACCTGGACATAGTCAAATCTATAAAATTTATTTTAACTTCAACTACTGTAAGACAAGTGAGAGCTTTCATCAGAATGACTTCATATCATTGGCGATTTATAAAAAGTTTTTCCAAGATCGCTAACTGTTGGTTCGCTTGACAAGGAAATATATGAAGTTTTAATAGGATGACACATATCAGTCTGCCTTTGATAACCTAAAAACAAAGCTCACAGATATGGTTATACTGGCGTATCCTGATCCCGTGAAGGACTATTGACTGTACACGGATGCCTCTGATCATACAGTTGGGGTATGTCTATCACAAATGGTCTATGATAAAAGGGAGGTTAAGAGGTTGAAAAACCAATTTACTTCTTATCCCATAAACTTAGTGATATGCAGACGGGACAGTCAATTATAGAAGAAAAAAACAGAAGCATATGCAATACACTACGCTCTTAATGCGTTGAATCACTATTTACATAGTGTGAAGTTCACCATCTATACTGATCACAGACCCCTGGAATATTTATTGAACTTGCCTATACCGAATTGGAAAACAGTACCTGAAGAGGATGGACAATGTGTGTGCAGATCTCTTGTGGATTCAAGCTGAGACAACGATGATCCCCCAGTAGAAGTATACGGTAGGAATTACTCAGTAGCTGCGATAAACTCAAATTATTTTGAGCCAAAAGAGTTTGCGTAGAAGAAGAAGGTTGAGGCCTCAGCGATATGGCATGAACGTCCTAAATTATTGGGTTTAGATTTAATTAGGGGACAAGTGACAGATAAGGAAATTTAAAATTTAAAGATGAAGATGAAGAACAGTATATCGTCCAAAATGGAACAAAAAAAAGTTCCTTGATACTTTGGAAGATGATTGCAGCTAACCATTTTGACAGAGTATGTGAAGCATTATAAACGAGTTATAGAAAAAAAAAAAAGAAGATTATGAGAAAGACGAAAGTAATGAATTTTTTTTTATTAACTCGAGCAGTAAGCATGCATGGGAGACATCGAGTTTCATCTGCCAATGTCAGTTTTTTAATTATGACACGATTACCATCAAATCCGTGCATCGTACAAGTCTACAACTTGTAGAAAAGAAAACAAAGAGAAAAAAATAATTTTTTTCTAAGCAAAAATTTACAAATATGGTTTTGTTGATGTAAATAAAAAAAAATGTAAAGGAGACAAAAAATAAGTGCATATCATACTCAAATCCACAAAACACAAAACAGCCAACAATGAACATTGTATACATTTAAAATAATGTATACAATGTTCATTGTTGGCTGTTTTGTGTTTTGTGGATTTGAAAAAGAAAATATATATAACAAAGACACTATGGATTCGTATTATGCATTTTACAATGATTTTGATTGTTGGACAGTTTCATTATTGTATTTGTTTTCATATTGTAATTATTGTTTTGTTGCATTGTGCAAAAAAAGAAGTGTAAATTGATGGGGTGCTAGAGAGCAGATATGGAGAGGAAATGAAAAAGGAAAAATAATATATATGTGAATATTTTTTTGAAAATGGGGAGGGGAGGGATGTAGCATTTGAGGTGCACACATGCAAATGCATGCGGACAGCCAGTGACAAACGCACCGAACGATGAGGTCAAACTGTCAGATCAGGATCAGCAGGGAGAAAGGTCAACCACTTGACACATCCACCAGTATGGAGGTGCACCCTGCAGCCAAATTAGATCACACATGAAAGAAAGGGAAAAAAAACAGATGTGCACGATAGGCAGTAGAGGGATAAACACTGCACAAGTGTGGCATTAATCTACCCACTTCTCCATTCCGTTCTCCTCTGTTCTCTGACTTAACGCATGCATTTTTATGACACAGTAATGACGACCAGAAAATAAAAGTTTTGTATTTTTTATGCAAACAATTTTACAGGTTTTGCTTCCCTGCTAATGAAAGATCAGCTACGCTATACGCTTCAATAATAATAATAATAATAATTAACACTTTTACCTGGTTATAGCTGATAGAATGAAAACAGTGGATTAATCAAATAATACTGATCTTTAAATTGTTATTGGAAACATGTATAATTAAAATAAACAAAAGAAACTACATTGACATCATTTAATCCTTGTTGGGAGAACACATTTGTGTAATAATAATGATAATCATAATGTTGATGAGAAAATGCTACACCCCTTGCCTCAAAAGTACCACAGAAAATGATTAAAATGTGTCTGACATGATAGAAAGATCCGGGAGGTATAGCACGAGCCAAAAATCCACAAGGAGGGTGTGAAGATTATAAGAATCTTGAGCAGTTATATTTTACTTAAATTTCAAATGAAACAATCAGCTGTTATCAACGGTAAATTACTGATAAACCACTAGTGTAAAAACATCAGATGAACTGTGATGGAAAGAAATTTAGAGTATTGGAAATAATGGGAGGCTAGCTATCAGTCAGATTTTAGGGATACCATCTGTTTTATCAGTAAGAGATCATTGGTAATGATTGGTGTGAGAACTAGTAAGAAATGTTAAATACTTTTCTACAAAATTACTGACTGTATGTGTATATGAATTGATCTGTCGTCGTTATCATCATCATCAGGCTTACTTTCCACATCTGATCTGTCACAAGAGCTCTATTTTGCCTGAAGGGAAACGTCAAGTATGAAATGGTTCAAACTCTAATAATAATAATGTTAACAAAATCCAATGAGAAGTAAAGAAAAAAAAAGAAATGAATACATTTTTTTTTTTAAGAAAGAATACAAATGGAGCCTAGGTTTGTTCAGAGCAATCGATATTGATTATATCCCGATATCTAATCCTACTTGTGACGTCAGTTCTTTATTTCTCTCTTATCTGCAACGCTTCATCTGTAAAGTACCAAATTGTGTCAGATCTGATGAGGAATGCAGATCTGCTCATCAAAGAAAAGTGAAATGTAAAATAGAAATTGCTATTTGACAAAAGATTATTTTAAACATTTTTAGGACATGCATGAAGTGGTTTCTCTGTGTGTGTAATCTATTTGTGTGTATATTTAATCTTGTGTGCCTATATGTACAAGCAAAATTTGTGGGTGGAAATGCCGAATCAGTAAAAAATAATAAAAATCTAAAATCAAAGAATCAAAATAGTGTCAAAAATCCATCATTGTTTGAGGATGTAGACATAAACAAACTATAGAGAGTCTAGTAGAGGAGACGCTTTCTTTAGATTTGAAACCGGCGATATTAATGTTGTGCTGATCTTCTGTAATACATATATAAATAAATATTATTATTTATTTTCGTTAATCCAACAATCTAATGAGGTTCTCTCTCACTAACCTTATATATATATATATATATATATATATATATATATATATATACATACACACACACACACATATACATACACACACACACACACACACACACACACACACACTGAAAATGTTAAGTGACTCATTGACTTACTCATTCAGCTCGGAGTAGATTGAATCAACCTAAAAAAAGTGAGTTTTCTAAAAAAAAAAAAAGAAAAGAACAACATCCAAAATTAGTTTCTCTCTCTCTCTCTCTCTCTCTCTCAGGGTTAAATAGTGTTACTATTTATTGAACCATTCCCATTTGACTATAATGGACTATTCCATTCTAATAAACACAGAGAAAGTGCAGCAGAAGCAAACGTGATAGAAACAGCATGCAATAAGTATGGGGAGGGTGATCACATAAGATGAGAAAGGAAGAAGAGAGTGATAGGCAAAACTTAGTAAGAGATGGATGAGTTAATGACATAAATGATATGAATTTGTGTCTTAAGTGCATACTTTTTAATTAGTAGCAATGAACACTTTACAAAAATAACATCTTTAATATTATTTAGCCTTCTTATGTTCCTTGCTAAGGTGGTTCATTGTGGAGGATGGAATCCTTTGGCCAGCGTTGATTGTCATCTTCTACACTGATGATTGCATAAGCATGAAATGTCTGTAGGTATATAAAAATAATTGTCTATAATTTATTTGTGTATATATATATATATATATATATATATATATATATATATATATATATATATATATACTAGCTGTATATGCCACGCATTGGCCGGTTGAAACATATTGCCAGGCGTTGAGTTTAGTTACATACTATGCAAGATAACCTGAATATCCTAACATATTATTAAAAGTGACCACATATTGGATTTAGGGAAGCATGAACACATACATCTTGGTCTATGAAAATCAAACGCTAAGTAACTCTCATAGATTAAAGGGGAAATAACTCCCATAGCTTAAATAAATAAACTTACCTTCGGTTTTAAACACACCTGTTGTTAGCTATAAATAATCGAAGTAACATCGATCTAATTATTAAAGTAGATTTTATTTAATGTAATATGCAAATGAGATTACTTATTGAATCTAGATTTCTTTTGAATAAATAGTATATATGTAGAAATCACACTGAAGTGAAAGTGTGTATACGTCCGTTTTCAGTATGAAACTTATTGTGTTAAACAGTGTATCTTCTGGACATATTAAATTGTGAACAAACAAACAGACAGGAATACGAGTTTATAATGATAACACACACACACACACACATATATATATATATATATATATATATATATATATATATATGAGAGAGATTATTCTAGTTAGTAAAAAATAATGGCTTAGTTTTTTTTATAGAAGAGTTTTTTTAATTAGAATAAATTCTTGGTAATCTTGTTAACTTTCATTACTAAATCAAATCTTAGACTTTCCATTTTCTTGTTTTGCTTTCTTTTTGTTCACTTTTCACAAGACAGAAAAAATTGTCTGTCTCGACCATTTTTGGCACCAGTATTCTTTTGTGTTCTACTCTTTGCATTTTGTCATATTTCTTTTCTCTTTCATTTGTAGAAGTTCATATCTGAAGAGTTTCATTGTTCTTCAAAGAGCAAAACCGTCAAAATTGTTCTCTTCTTCAGAGTCTGTGACCCTTTTAGCAATGCAGGGTCAAGATATTTGTCATATGATATTGCCCAGGTTTTGGCCTGGTTCACACCACACCTCCAGATGTCTCTTCCCTTTCCAATCCTTCCAATCTCTTCTACCCTTTCTTTCATTTTTTTTTCTCTCCATCTATTTTGTTACTCCCTTTTTGCGTTTTTCTCCTTTCCCTCTCTATACACATTGTTTTTCTTTTAATTAGTCATATTTTTATCATTCCCCTAAACCTCTTTTCTCTCCCTCATTTTTTTCATTTATTACTCTCTGTTCTCTTACTTTCTTCTTCTGAATCCCCTTTCTCTCTGCTCCTTTCTCTCTATCCTCTATTTCATAACTTCCTCCCTCTCTCTCCCCCTTTCAGATTTGTCTTTCTTCTTTTGTTTTCCACCTTTCATCTTATCTCTTTCTCGTTATCTATTTTCTTCGCTCTTGCTTTCCTCTCACCTCTCTCCTCTCTCATTGCATATATGTTTATATATCCATCCCCATTCCTTCTTATATATAATGTACCCCCTCTAGTGCAAAAATCAAGGTTTTGTTTTTGGAAGAAAAACAAAACTGAACACCAGAATTCCTGATTTTGGCCCAAACATGATTTGCTACACATAACCACCAATCCCACTCCGTCTCTCTTCCTGTTGGGAATTACATATGCATCCGTTTCCAGAGCATCAATTTTTGATTCTTCAGATTTTGTAAACATATCATACAGATTTCCCCAGTCTGTTTTCTATGGATTTTCTAGATATTGCCAACAGATGCTGTGTGTGCTGTAGTTGTTGCATATGCAATAGAAATCACCTTATTTTTCATTTTTATTACCCCAAATAAGGCATATCACTATTGATGCATAAGGGATTACTGTGATAAGAGCCAGATTTTCATGAGACAAATGAGGAGTTTAGTAGTAAGATGTTTGTTCACATTTTATTTAAATTTCTGCATGTTGGTGTAGTCTGGGAAACAAAGAGCAGTGAAGGAATTCCAAGGCAAGAGGTCCAAGGAAAGAAACTATTAGATTAGGAAATCTTCTAGCATTTAGATTGAAAATATTCACATTGGATACAAATACAGTAAGATGATTGGAGCACATGACAGAAATAGAATATGTCTCAATTTTAACCAAAACCAAAAAACGGGTTGTTTAACCTGTAACATAGTGTTTTAACCAATAGAAAAAATAAAATGTTAAAAAAAAATCTGTTGAACGAGTGATGTAGAATAAATGAAATGATAATTGAGAAGCTGGACGTGTTGTGCATACGTATGATTAATGAGCAGATTGTGTGATTGCAGCTGATGCAATATTTACCAACAATTCAGCACAAATTGGCTAATCTATAATTTATCAAAAACTTTCCATTATTATATATCTTCCCAGGGACCAATATTCATGCCAGATAACTGCCTCATTAGGTCAAATTATGATAAGTATTTTTTTTTTAAGCTGTATGCTTCAATCTCATAGAAGTATTTGCATTGATATTCATCATTTTATTTGACAATATTTCTGAGAAAAGGTACTGTTATTTGCAACCCCATCTTAGTTGCTAACATTTTCACGTTTTGATTATTGTAAGTTCGCTTTCTTCACATACTGTTTCTTAGTAGTAGAGAATCTTTTAGAAATTTTACTTTGGGCTCCTTATTTAATTACCTGGAGTATATTAATTTCATTCCATGCTGCTTACATTGTATTGGAGGGGGGCGTATTTGGCATAATTAAATTATTTTTCTTAACAAAAGATACTTGAAAAAAGCCCTGAGATAACAACTGCCAAATATCTAACCTAATAGGTCACACACTGTCTGCCAAACTTCAGTCTCTGTTGGATCATTACAGAGTTGCATTTCTGCACTTGTTTTACAAGTACTTCCATGGAATATGTGCTGATGAGCATGTACCTTCTTTAGTATAAAAACATCAACCCACTTGGCTTGCAGTAAAATCTCATCCCTTCACTGTAAAGGTCCCTAAATGCCAGAAGTCTTACTCTAATAGCTTCTTTCATTGAACTGCTTGCCTTTGTAATACCCTCTCTGATCCCCATTTCTCCAACTGTACTAACATGTAGAAATTTAAATGAATTGTCAATTAACACCTTGCCATCTAGATCCTCACTCCTATTGTCTGCCTCTATAAATCGAGCTTCTATCATAATACGCCTTGTTTAGAGTCAATAAAAATTTATATATATATATATATATATATATATATATATATATATATATATATATATATATATATATATATATATATACACGATTTTTCCCCTCTAGAAAAAAACACATTAGAGCTATAAAAACACAGTCATCAAACATAGATTCAATATTTCAGTAACTTGCTTGCCAGTGCCCGGCCCTGTCAAGAAGTGACATCACAAGTTTCAAACTTTAAAAAAATATAAACATCTTATTAGGTATCCCAAATTAAAATTTTATTTTCATTATATCTAAAAAAAATTAATGTGGTCATATAGATTTTTATAAACCATAAGCAAAAGTGCCAAATTTATTTTGGTAGCTCAATTAGCCATCAAGTTATGATCGTTCAAAGTTTGTCGAAAAGTTGAAAATTTGCTATCATGATCCAGAAGCCAAATTTCATGGTATATAACTAAAAATGTAAGCTACTAACAAGTGAAAAATCCTTATAAATGTAATCTTGTGGTAAATGAAAATTACTACTAATGAAAGCAATAATTTTTAGTTGAAACCAACCTAAACACTAGGCAAAATCCCACTACCAATGGGGGAAAAAAGTGCAAATATGACACGGAAATGCAACTTTGACTGTTCATATCAATTTCATTTCAATAGCTAATATATTGAATCTTCTTAGTATTATCACATTAGTGATAAAGATAATTTTTTCTTTTAATTATAAATTGATAAAACCACTCAATTGTGGACCATGTAAAAGCAGTCGAACAGACAATTTGGTAAAAAGGTTTAAAAAAAGAGTCAAAAGTATACATTACTGAAATTGCTGTAAAAAATGTAACCATTGGAGGTAGAAGCTTAAAACTTTGCAAATTTACTAAATTTTGGGTGAGGAAATCAAAAAAATATTTGCCTTGTTTTTGATAACAAAACTTTTTACCACAGAAATATTTTTACTTTGGGGAATTTAAACTCGCCAAAAAAGGACCGACAGCAATAAGATTTAGAAATTTGTTATACAAAAAGTCACAAGTCATTTTTTTCAAGCATTGAAAAACTTTCAACTTAAAAGACAAGTAAACAAGTGAGATATTTTATAGGCAGTAGTCTTATTACAATTCCTTTCCTTATTGATTTTCTCTCAGAATTCTTTCATAAGTTTCTGCTATGGTAGATATCAAGAACACTCCAAATCCTACCATCACTTGAAACTGACATTACCTCAAAACCCCATCTGTAAACAAATGCTGACTCTACCTGTGCAATGTCATCTGACAAAGGCCATCGAAAAAAATATTTCCTACCTTTGGTTTGCGATAAAAATTTTATTACAAAATTGGATGCAGATATAACCTCAATGACTTGGCCAATGTGAAAGTTGGTGTCATAGTAGACAGCAATCCATAGTCTGTGATGCTCATAACTGAAGATATCCTGAGATTGTTCTTCATCACAACTGCAGGAGTTATCTGAATGTTAGGCAGATTCACTAAGGGATTTTTTTTGTTGCTTTATTGGTTGAAATGAATTAACTGGATTTCTTCTCAAGTAGTCAGAGAGAGCAGCTTCAAGTTGAACTTTATTTCCACTAGTGTTGATTTTGACACCTAACACAACCTTGAGATATCTCAGTTCAAGTTTATCAAAAACACCTGATAAAACATATAGGTCTCGGGTGTACTTCTACAGTTTATCGCCGAAAATGCAGACACCATTTTTTTTTTGTGCACGTGTCGTTAAAATCCGAGGTAGAAATCAGTATTTTAAACTATGACCGAAGCATGAAATAAATAACAAAAAAAATTAAACTAGATAATGATTTTTCCGTTTCATTTAAATTAATTTGTTGTTGCCCCTTTAAAGTTGCTTTAATTCAAAAAAAATGTTTCATTAAAATTATTTATTTGTTCGAAAAAAAAACAAAACTATTTTATAAAAATCCAATGTTGCTTTCATTACAAAATTGTTTTATTAAAATTATATTTTCTTACGCAAACTTTTCAATAAATGTTTTTACAATTATATTTTGATAAATTTTTATACAGTAAATGTTTTGGTTTTCAAATGGTGCTCGCCCAGTTTAGACAATTATGAATATGTCATTTTCATTTTCTGTTTTTAATAATAAAATATATATATGAAAAAAATTCCCGTTTTCATTAATTAAATCAAAACATTTTCAATTAAACAAGTACGGATATATGTTCTCTTTCATTTTTTTTTTCATAGTAATTTCTGGAAGTAATTAATATCTAGTTTAATTTTTTTGTTATTTATTTCTAACTTCAGTCATAATTTAAAATACTGATTTCTCCCTCGGATTTTAACGACAGGTGCGCGAAAAAATGGCATCTCCATTTTTGGTGATAAACTGTAGAAGTACCGCCTCGGGAATTATTAAATAAACAAATAAAAAATGATTTTTACAGTGAAATTAATTGTTTCATTTACATGCACATAACTTAATTTTATTTTCAGTTATTATTTTTTAAGTTACATTACAGTGTAATTAAAAAATAATTTATCAAAAACGCCTGATAGAACATTAAAAAAAAAAAAGGCACATTTTTACATGAAATTAAATTTCATTTACACATGACTTGTTGCACATAACTTAAAACTTAGCTATATTTTGTTAATTTTTTTTTTAATTAATGTAACTGTACAGGCTAATGAAAAAAAAATAATTTAACAAAATGTTAGATATATCAAAAACGCCAGACAGAACATAAGAGAAATAAGTAAACGAAAAAAAATGAGCCGCATTTTTTAAAATGAAAAAAAAATTTTCCGGCAGTCACACGCAACTAAAAATGTTTTTTTGGTTTAAAATGTACCCAGTTTAATTTTTAAAAGATAATTTAACAATGCTGAAGTTGATCCAACCGAAATAAGATGAAGCATATGAAAGTTTGAAAGAAGATATAGAAAATATACTGACATTATTTTTTAAATGGTAAATTTTCATTTATTTTATTGATGCGCTTGTCGCACTAAAAATATTATTTTAAACAATAACTTCTATAACTTTTAAATAAACAAAAACAAACTCACTTAAGAACTTTGATATATCTGTGAAACAAGTTTTTTGTTTACGTTTTTGTTGGGTCTTCTGGCTTGGAATTAAGTTGTAAATCTCGATGTGTAGATACAGTCACTTTTATTAGTGGCGTTCCTTGATTTATGAGTGTAATAATATGACACCAACAGATTATTAAAGAGGAGATATTTCTCTATAAAATGGTTTTTGGAATTTTTCAATTGAATTTCTTTCATATTTCTTTCACTGAAGTTTTCAAGTTGGATTTTTTTTTTGAAAAACAACTTAAACCCCTTTATTAAGCTCACCATATTTATAATTTACTTTTTTTTTTAAATGGTACTATTTTTTTATACTTAGAGGCTCAAAATATCACACGCACCAAATTTGAAAAACACCAACATTTTTTTTGTGTAAACAATGAAACTGCATTCACCAAAATTAGTGACATAACTTGAAGTAACCTGGAAAAAAAACTATTAAAGACACAAGAAAAAGAATTATATATCTATAAAGCAAAAAAAATAAATTTTATTTAAATCCAAACTTTATCAAAATAACTAAAAAAATAAACGAGATATCACAAGTTGAAGTTAAGGGAAATTTAACTTTATTTACCAGTTTCCGCATCCTAGACTAGGCTAGTTTGGGATACCTAATCTTATTTTGGATTTGGAAACTTTTATACATTTGCCACATTTTTTCATATTTGCGCAATCTATGTTTACTTTTTTTGTTGTACATTTAACATTCGTTTTTTCGACTATGCTACATAAAATATGGACCTCCTCTCTTTACAATTAACTATCAAGTCCTGGTCAATTTGATTGGTCCTTTACATACATTTACAGGATAAGGGGATATCGGATTATGGGACTTTCACACAGTTACAAAATACTATTGAGACCTAAACAAGATGGCATTAATAAAGACAATAATTTCGAATGCCACACATTAAAATATATCTTCCACATTTGCTTCTGTCTCAATAAAGGAATCACATATCAGAAATTACATTTCCTCTGACAGAAAACAAAACAAAATTGTTTTTTATCTTCTTATCATCATTGTAATCATCATCATCATTGTCGGTAGTGGTGAGCCAGAATTTTACGTAAACTTATTAATTATAAAAACATATGATGACATTTAACATTTAATGACTTCCATTCTTTATTATAACATTTCCAAGTTTAAAAAAATAAACATCTTATTTTCGTCACCAAAATTATTTCAGATATGGTACATATTGCATATTTTCCTTCGTATGCTGCTACATTCATGCACTTATCAGTTAACAAGTTGATACTTATGCAGAATAAAAACTGTGCTAAAATAATATTATTACTTAAAAACCCATACTTAACCTGGATGGAACACGTACATCAAGTATGTTGCCAAGGTCGCTGGAAAGATGGTGGGATCCTTCTACCGCTCCAGAAGATATCTCACTACTGATGCAATTCTCTATCTATATAAAAGCCAAGTACGTCCAAGGATGGAATACTGTTGCCATATCTGGGCAGGAGCTGCTAAAAACAGCCTATCCTGCCTTGACAGAGTACAAAATAGACTTTGTGGCTTGGTGGGGGATGACCTTTTCTCTTCCCTGCAACCTCTCTCCCACAGAAGAGACGTTGCGAGCCTATCCTTGTTTTATCGTTATTTCCATGGCAAGTGCTCGTCTGAACTCCAATCTCTGGTCCCCCCTCGCCAATCTTTCACAAGAAACACCCCTCTAGCTGAATCCACTGTGAAAAATTTCCCCCACTCTTTATGCCTAAATCAAAACGTGGATTCCATGAACAAAGCTTCTTTCTTAGAACTGCACGCCTGTGGAACTCTGTTCTGTCTGCCTGCTGCCCACCGGACTACAACTTGGATGTCTTCAAGTCCAACGTAAACAAATTCCTAATGAACTGCCCCCTTAAGTAAACACTTCATCAAGTCTCCACACTAACGTAATGTACTTGCAATAACCCTTATCCCTGAGTGGCTTCCGGGCCTTGATAAGTGGTGATCACTGTGTAAAAAAAAAAAAAAAAAAGCTTTTTGTAACGATTCTGTACTTTCAACTAACATTTTCATACACAAACAATACCATATAAAATTAAATTTAACTTGAAAATCAGAACTAAAATATACTACGGTCAGTATTCTGTATAAAACTGCTACAAAACAGCAATACTATACTTGCCAATGCCCTAAAATAACAGTAACCACCTTAACAAAGCAAGGACCAGCATGGACGACGGTGCCTGCTACTGGATGACAGTGTCGGACAATTGAAAATAGGTGATGTGCCCATCAGTGTTTGCCCTTATCAAACAGTAACCTCACATTTTCAAGTTTCAAAAAATAAACATCCTGTTTTGATCAAAATTATTTCATATATGATACCCATTATATATTGTTTTCATATGTGTGCTATATTTATGCATTAACGAATGGGTTCTTATGCAAAATACAGATCATGCTAAAGTAATGATGTTATTATTTAGAAACCCATTCTTAATCGGGGAAGTGAGAACATTTTGTAACTATTCTGTACTTTCAACTCACATTTTGATACACAAACTATTGTATAAAGTTAAATCTAACTTCCACCATTATAACTAAAAGACAGCACGGTTGGTATTCTGCATAAAATTGCTGCCAGTTTCATGAAGTGACAGTAACCATCTTAAAAAGCAATAACCACCATAGATGACAGTACCTGTCACTGGATGATAATGCTCAACAATTCAAGACAGGCAATTTGCCCGCCACATCATATCAAGAAGTGACAGTCACTATTTGAAAAGAACACTGATCACCAGTTACCACCGATCACAATCATAATCACCACTGAGCAACAGTACCCACTACTGGATGACATTGCATGTCAATTGAAGACAGGCAATTTTAATTCAACACAGTCTAATGAGGCCTGTCATTGATCATGATTGCTAGTGACTGACAATGACTGAGAAAGCCACTGCCTGCCAGTAAATGCAAGTAACCACTTTAAAATACCAATAACCATTAGTGCATGCAATTGAAGACAATTTCATTTCCAAGCGGTCCAACAGTGAACAACAGAAACCGACAGTGACACTTGTAAAAGCAGCCATTGTTCACCAGTAAATGTAAGTAACTGCCACCAAACAGCACTAGCTGCCATGACTGTCAGTTGCCAAAGCAGTGTCTACCAGTAAACACCAGTACCCATAAGTACTCACCTCAAATCAATATTAATTGCCAGTAACTACCAGCATTAGTCCTGCTAGTCATTGATGAGCTGTGATTCAGCGAAACAGTACTGTATGTGGATGACTATAATGCTCCCTATCTTGGGTTGAGCATATCGAGAAGTGATATACAAACTGCCATTAGCGTATTAAGCGACGCTCTTGTGAGGCATTTGGATGATGTCAAAACATCGTTAATTCATTACCCACAGCAGCAGCCATATAGCGTAATGGTGAGAAACCTTGGCTATCATTTGAGTGGTCGGGTTTCAATCCTGGCTTGAGGCAGTTGCCTGTCTAGCAGCAATAATGAGCTGTGAAACAGCGAAACAGTACTGTATGTGGATGACTATATATATATATATATAGAGAGAGAGAGAGAGAGAAAGAGAGGTCACCAACAATTGTTGTGTTTTTATACACTTGTTCTATTATTTGATATTTTCATTTTTCTAATTATTAAATCAATTTTTTTAAATAGTTTTAGCGCGTTTTGGATGATTTTTTTTTTTTTTAACGTCCTCTTAAGAAGTTTTGTAGAAAGAGATGATTTGGAAGAGCCATTTTGGGAATAACTGCTTTTTCCAAGAAGTGGAAATGGATTGTGTCTTTAAATTTTTTCAAACTTAAGTATATGTTACCCTTGGTTTCGTTGGTGTTAGTTCAGGATCATTGAGTGGTTGAGGTCGTGGGTGTGTAGATGTTTATCTTGCATTTTTTCTTTACTTATTTTTCCTCTTGTGTGGAGATGTGGGTGGTGCATATGTGTACGTTTTTCTGTTGTTACTTCATTTCATAAGTGTATGCATGTATTCACGTGCAGATGAGAGCATGTGAGTGTGTGTGTGTGTGTGTATTTTTTCATTGACTTATAAAACATAGGTTATGTTTTGCGGTTTGAATAAGCTATATCTAATATCTGTTTTTTGGCAAAGGAACTGTTATTTAACTTTGATTTTTAGATTTTAATTTCTTTCTATTATGTTTTAGTCTGTTAAGATAGCCATAATATTTTGTATTGGAAATTCTTATAACTTAATAACTAATTACATAACTACTTATAATATTTTGGATACTGTTATTACCTTGTGAGGTTTAAGTTAGTATTTTTTAGTATTTTTTGGATTGTTCTTGGTTTATGTTCTTATATAGAATGTTTTTATTCATATTATATGGCATTGATGTAAAATATTTGTTAATAAAAACGAGTGATATTTATGAATAAAGATAAAGTATTTCTTACTGTTGTTGGTTTAATAGTAAAGTTTGATATTGTTCAATATGTTACATTAGAGATGAGGGGATTTTGTACCTGTGTGTGCATTTCACGTGCATGTGCATTCTTTGATGTGCCGGTTCTGATTTATATATGGGGTTGTACATATGCATATCTATGTATGTATGTATGTATGTATGTATGTATGTATGTATGTATGTATGTATGTATGTATGAGTGTGTTTTGCATTTTGTTTGTGTGTTAATATTAAGCTCTGTTCAGTTTGGGAGCAAATTTTTGTTATGAAATTCTTTTCCCGTGTGAGTAAGTCGAAGTAATAGTCAATTTGGAAGATTGGTATTATTTTGAAATTATTTCCACTGCCTTTTTTGAAACAGAGGTGTCTGTTTTTTGCGATTTGTATGTCACTTTTATGTAAGGCCACTCTATTGCTGAGGTTTTTGGTGGCACCTATGTAGAATTTGTTGCATGCTGTTACATACACTACATTTCTGGTGGTGTAGTCTAGGTCATTTTTATTTTGAATGTTTGTGTTGGGTTTTTGAATGTGTGTGTGTGTGTATAATTTTTGAATGACTCCAAGCATCTGTAGGAGAGGCTCTGTTGGTTGATCCATCATGTTGAAATCGCATTTTCATCACAAAATGAGTAAAGCAATGTATTTTATTTTAGATCCTTCCATGTATCTCTATAATGACTCTGTCCAGCTTTCATACTTAAGTCTAAAATAGAAATTTTGGATATGTTTGTGATCAGTGTGTCATACATAAATCTGAAATAACATTTTCAGATGCATCTCAATAACTGTCTGCCCATCAGCTGGTCAGTTTGTTATGCTAAAGTATATAATTTTCATTGAACTTCCAAATTTACAGTGAAATTACATTTTATTCGATCTGTCAAGTTGGAAATAATATTTTTAAATGCACCTTTGTAAAAGACTCTGCTCGTTGTTTCATCTGTCACGCATTAATTTGAAATAATATTTTCATCTTCAAATACGTTGACTGAATTGAAACATTACTTAAGAATGGATCCGTTTTTGTTTATTTCAAATCATGAACTTTGTATAAAATTAATTTGTGCTCAAATTTTTTTATATTTAAACGTAATTACTTTTAACATTTGATGAAAACTTATTGATTCATTTTTAAATTTTTGCTATTTTCATTTTCTAAAACAACGCTTTTGGATAATACATTTAAAGTTCATTTTATTTTATGTACTTGCATAATTTCTCCTTTATATTAAATCTATTGTTTCTTTCAGACTTTCATGTAATCCAATGAATTATGTTTCTGCTCTTGAAAATTCAATTACATTGCAACTCGTAATTTAGATGTTTAGTTCATATGCAAACGTAGAAGTGGCATACGTTAATGCAGTTGCACAAACACATTATGCAACATAGTGTGGATTAAAATATTACTATCTTTTTAAATTTTGATAGCACACATCATGTACATGTAAACGTCTCTGCTAAATACAATGTCAAATTTGAGAAAACTTGCAAGGTGCACCAATTGTATTTTCTGTTCTCTTTTGACACGTGTACATGTTATTAATGATAACACTCACTAATAATGGCTAGTCTGTGTGTGTGTGAAGAAACTTTGTTCAGCTAAAAAGAAAAACTTTGAAAATCAAGTATTCCTTATTATATACCACCATTGAATCTCAAGTAACATTTTACTGTAGAAATGATGATGGATCTTGGTGTAGAGTTTTATTTTCAATTGTGTCAACAGAGAGAGAAACAGATAGACCACAAATTTAGAATAGATGATTATTATTAAATTTCAAGATATCAACTTTTCAGTTTAGAATAGAGAGCTTGTCACTTAAATATGAGATCTTGTAGATGAAGATGAACAATGGTTGATTTATTTTTTGATTCTATTGAAATGTTTAACGGCCAAGCTGATTGCAAAAATTTAGAGAATCTATTTTCATACAGATTTGATGCTCACTCAATCACTGACAAAGAGAAAAT
>NC_136496.1:55613973-55741473 GCF_053919585.1 Euprymna scolopes
TATATATATACATATATATATATATACACACATATATATATACACATATATATATACACACAAAATTATTGAAAAATCTAAAGCTTAAAAAAGAAAGAAAATTCTAGTAATAGTTTGTAAAGATAAAAAAAACAACTTTCTTTTAAAAGAGTTTGATTCCATGATACAAGTATTATTTGCATTGCTGTTTTGTGCACATTATTCTCTGTTGCTATTTATTTTTTGACTACAGTTTTGTTCAGAAACTGCAATGGATTTTCCTCATAGGTTGTTGATTAAAACTTAACAGTGCAGGATATTTAAAAAAATCTAAACGCTAATAGTTTTTAAGCATTCATGTCACACTCAGCTTGGCTGCTGATATCAAAATATCAGTCCAGTTTGAAGTAAAAAATATTGGCTTCTAAAATACCCAAATAATCAACAATATTAAATGCAGAACATGATTGTGGATGAACACTACAAATGAAGAAGACCGAAATGTTGTAGAAATAACATCCTGGATGCTGGCAATAATCTGCAGAAACCAATGCAAATAATGTCTCCTCCTCATCATCATCCCTAAAATTCAGACAGAAGTGATGGTTTAATCAGTACAAACTGAACCACGAGTATATATATATATATATATATATATATATATATATATATATATATATATATATATATATTTATGCAGAGTTTGACCTCGTCATACATTTTGTCAATTGATTGTACCAGGATAGATTGACTTCACCAGGGTCTTCAAAAAAAGGACCATCAGATTTATCTCCCTTGTGTTTTAATGATTGGTTCATCAACTCAATAGTAGGAGGCTCATCTTTGTCATTTGAAAGATAAATTAACTTCATCACTTGTATAAAAAGATGAAGACAAATCTGAACCATTTACTGTTGAATCTGTATTTCTGTCGAGTAATGTCTTCTTTGCTGATTAGATATCATTTCAAGTTCTTTAATATGACAGGTGTGCATTAAAAAATTATGATTTCTTTGGATTTTGAGCACAAATAAACAATAATGCTTTAAATTTTAACGGAAAGTAGAAATTACTTTCTTTTTAATTACTTCAAAATCACTTTTTAATTTTAAAGTCACAAAATAAACTCTTAGTGGAAATCAAAAGTTTGGTGATGCCCTGGATCCTTGATTGTATTTTCCAAAGACTCAACTATAAGTCTAAATACTGAGAAATATTATGAGAAAAGGAGATTGTTTAAATATGATTGGACATTCGCTCTCATTCCCCATGCAAGTTTGATGCCCAGGACCACCACATCATTGCTCTCTATGTACATTGCCTGGCCATAAAATATATCTAAAATAAAAACATTATCTAGCACAGTGTTACTTAGCGTGTACGATTCAAAAAATGATTTTAAACTGTTAAGTCGAAAGTAATTTTCCATTTAAATTAAAATTTTAATGCAAAAAGCAAGTATTATAGTTCATTTGTGCTCTTAAAATTTGCTCCTGTTGTGTATTATATTTCAGTCTTTTCTTTTTTCTTTTAATTATCTTCTACTCATCAGTTTGTAATCTTAACCATTTGTATAAGAATTCATGTTTGCAGATAAAATCTAGCAGACATATATGACATGTCGATCCCATGCACCCCCCTTTAAAACTGTTATTTAAAAAATTCTTCAGATTACTTTCGATTAAGCACCAAATCTTCAGATTATATTTTTTTTAGGTGGAAGTTTGATCAGTTTGCTATGTAACTGATTCCTTCTAGAGTTGATATTTTTTAAAGGAGTTCTTCACTGCCTTCTCAAAGTTTTGTAATTTAATATTTAAATCAAAATTCTTCAAATTATTGTTATAGATTATTACGAATAAAAATACTTTGAATAACTTATTATTTTTACATGAGATTTAGTTTCCTATCTATGTATAAAATGGTCCACTTACTCAAAATTTCAAAAGGTACATGTAAACGCAATTGTTTTGACTGAAGATCAACTAAGGGATCATTTATAGTAAACTGAATCTTTTGCTGAAAATTGGAAAAATAATGTTTTTTTTCATAATCATTTCGAAATCAATTTAGTTTTTAATAATCTGATCTTTTTTTTTTTTTTTCAAATTGAATAACAAAGATTTAGAAAGGGGACAGCATGCCATATATGTCCTCCAAAATACTTTATTATTATTATTATTATTATTATTATTATTATTATTATTATTATTATTATTATTATTATTAAGAACAACAACAACACGACCCTACCTAATTGATGCCCTCAAAATTTAAACTCATACAGAATTTAAAAAATAATAGAAAAAATAGAGAAAAAAAAAACAGCAAAGAAAATAAAAATGAAAAGTCTACATAAATTAATGCAGTTTCAGTTTTTATTTAATTTTTTATTCTTTTTATCAAATTGAATTTTGTTTTATTTTGGATTGAAAGTAAAGTTCTTTTTTATTTGGCAGCTGAAAGCATTCTTATTTGCAAGAAGAAAAAATATTCATTTTTTACTAATGTTTGCAAAATACATAGCATTAATTTCTTTTCTTTTTTTTTTTTAATATTTTTGACACATTTAAACTTTTTCAACATCAAAGGTCTGAATCATTTACATTTACATTTTTGTTGGTTTTTATATTGTTTTATTCATAGATTTTAAATATTTTTCCTGCAATAGAATATTTTAGATAAAGAAAATATTGGCATGTATAAGCAACACTTTTAGAGATCAAAGAAAACATTATATATATATATATATATATATATATATATATATATATATATATATATATATTTCCTAATAGTCATTTTAGTTTCTCATTTTGTTTTGTACTAAGATTTACAAAATCTCTCACGAAATATGTTTTTAGAGTAAAACTTGGAATCACAACCAATATCAATTACCAGACATATCTAATATTTACCCTGTGGTTTTTGAAGTGATAAGAAAAAAAAAAAAATGAAATAAAATGAAAAATTGTACATCGTTTGTTTTGAATTATGAATCATGCATTTGCTAAGTTAGACATATTAAATAAATTTGCTAAGTTAGACATATTAAATAAATTATAAAAATATTAAATAAAATTTTTAAAAAAGTTAGACATATTAAATAAATTTGCTAAGTTAGACATATTAAATAAATTATAAAAATATTAAATAAAATTTTTAAAAAAGTTAGACATATTAAATAAATTTGCTAAGTTAGACATATTAAATAAATAATAAAAATATTAAATAAAATTTTTAAAAAAGTTAGACATATTAAATAAATTTGCTAAGTTAGACATATTAAATAAATTATAAAAATATTAAATAAATATAAAAATAGTTAGACATATCAAATAAATTTGCTAAGTTAGACATATAAAATAAATTTGCTAAGTTAGACATATTAAATAAATAATAAAAATATTAAATAAAATTTTAAAAAAGTTAGACATATTAAATAAATTTGCTAAGTTAGACATATTAAATAAATTTGCTAAGTTGGACATATTAAATAAATAATAAAAATATTAAATAAAATTTTTAAAAAGTTAGGCATTAAATAAATAATAAAAATATTAAATAACATTTTTAAAAAGTTAGACATATTAAATAAATAATAAAAATATTAAATAAAATTTTAAAAAAGTTAGACATATTAAATAAATAATAAAAATATTAAATAAAATTTTTAAAAAAGTTAGACATATTAAATAAATAATAAAAAAATTAAATAAAATTTTAAAAAGTTAGACATATTAAATAAATAATAAAAAAATTAAATAAAATTTAAAAAAGTTAGACATATTAAATAAATAATAAAAAAATTAAATAAAATTTAAAAAAGTTAGACATATTAAATAAATAATAAAAATATTAAATAAATAATTAAAAAAGTTAGACATATTAAATAAAAATATTAAATAAAATTTTTAAAAAGTTAGACATATTAAATAAATAATAAAAAAATTAAATAAATAATAAAAAGAAACTCCAGTTCCATTTAACTTGATCATGTTTTCAAATGTTTATATTTGTTTTATAAAAAATGTTTATATTTGTTTTATAAAAAAATTCATACTTTGTTTATGGAGATTTTTCAATTGATATATATTAAACTTTTATGTTTGAAACAATTGTTTGGTTTATTATTTCTATTTATCACATTTATTATTTTTTACTTTAAAGAATTAAAGTTTTTATTTCATTTCTCTTGGTTAATATTTTAGAAATATCTCTTGCCTTCCATAAAGAGCAGTATTTTCATTAGAAATAATTAAAGATTTTCCACCCATCATGAAACTGGGTTTGCAAACTCAAGGGTTTCATTATGTCATAAGGTGGCGATTACCAATGTGTGTTCACTGGGATGAGGTGCTTTCAAGTTTACAGACTTTTTTGTACAGGCATTTAAAATTGTCATAGACTTTTGAAAATTCAGTATGTTTTTGCTACACATCTTATGAAATGACTGACCAATTTTTATGATGTCATATTTTAAATGAACAGCTACAGCAGGAATTGGAATACAAATACTAAAGTATAATTGTATCAGCTGATGAATTTCAGAAATGCAATCTGGATGTGAGGACACTTTAGAAGAATAATATGCAATAAAGTACCGTTTTAAATTTGGAAAAAATGCCACAGAAATGTATGGAATACTTCAGACTGCTTATAGACCATCTTGCATGAATCAAACATCAGTTTTTGAGTGGCATAAGAAATTCAAGGAAGATGGGAAGTCTGTGAGAGGTGTGGGAGGTGTAATGCAGTCAGAACACCAGAGTTGATTGACGAAATAAAGAATTTCATGGATAAAGACTGTCGTGTGTCTATAGAGACAATAAATGTGCAGTTTGATATTAGTGTGGGAACTGTACATACAATTATTCCTGAGGAATTGAAGATGTGGAAGATTTGTGCAAAGTTTGTTCCAAGGGTGTTCAGAGAACTTCATCTTTTGTCGTAGACTATTTGACCAAGATGGGCATCAAGACAGTTCCTCACCCTTTCTATAATTCAGGCCTTGATCCCTGTGACTTTTAATTATTATCAAAACTCAAGAAAAACCTTAGAGGCTGTCGTTATGAGACAATTGAGGCTGAGAAATTGAGAAAGAGGCTGTGATGAGGGTCATTGAGATGTTCACACGAAAGGATTTCCATGGCGCCTTTCAGAAGTTGTTGAAACGGTATAACAAGTGCATTGCAACTGGAGGAGATTACTTCGAAGTGGAGTAGAGTTTCATGTGTGTATTATCAATAAAAGTGTCCATATGAAAAAACTCTGGAATTTTTCTGGAAGATTTTCTCTCAAAAAGTTATTTTTTTACGTCATATGCAGTGATGGTGGAGAAGAGTGATTCTTTTTGGTGATGGTTGGAAAATTGGGTGTTCCAAGTTTACTGTGAACTGCTTCAATTCACTAGTCATATGTTTGAGAAGCCAAAACTAAACAGTTCTACTGAGAGAGGCATTTAAATATCAAGGGTTTTCATCTGTTTTATGACATAACCAACTATTTACTATTTCAGACTGAAACACAATATACATTGAAAATGAGTCTTCACAAGTTGTTCATGAAGAGAGGAGGGGGTTAATCCCTTCACCAGCAGTATTATTGCACAGTAAGTGAACACCAGAGATCTGACTGGATCTGAATTTAGCTTTGCTGACTTCATAGTTTGTCTCATCTGTAACCGTTACATTAGATGTAATCCTCAAATGTATTCCAGAAAACATCTTCTTCTTCATCAATGTTATCATCTTATTTCTATCGACCCTTGCTAATGACTTGCATCTAAGTTTTCTTGTGGTGTCCATCACTTGTCCGGGCTTTCACCTCTCTGTATTTTCTTATCCAAAAGCTGCTCCTCTCAATATGACCAAATGAATGTAGCTCTCTAGACTTCCTTTGCCAATGTCATGTTATTCCAATAATTTGTTTTTTGCAATTTTTTTTTTAATTCAATTTTCACCTCAAACAAAGCGCAATGCCACTTTGATGTAGAGGGTTACTATCGGGGCCATAAGTTGCAGGGGTACTATGTAGAGAGTTGAGTAGCAAGATGTCTGTTCACATTACACTTGAACTTCTGCATGCCAGTACAGTTCGGAAAGCAGGAACCCGGAAGGGAGTTCCAAAGTCTAGCAGTTCTAGGGTAGAAACTACTAGAGCAGAAGGTTTTCTCACATATAGGGATCTCTATTGTTTAGGGATGGGATGTAGCTGTTGGGTTTGTCGAGGGTATTTACATCGATGGGTTACAATTGCTTGTAGTTCGTCAGAGCATTCACCATTAAAATAACTTGTACAACAGGCAGAGGAATGCAACATTTCGTCGATGGGACAGAGGCTGAAGCTTAGATGACAGTTGAAGATCTATTAGGTTGGCAACTCTCTTTTGAACCCTTTCCAGGAGGGAGACTAGTAGCAGATGTACCAGCCCAAATGTGACAACAATACTCCTTTCATGGGCGAATGGTGGCCTTATAGAAGTACAAGATACTTTCAGGCATAAGTAGCTTTCTAGAGCAGTAGAGAGAGCCCACCTTCATTGCAACAGCCCTGCCAATGCTCCCAATGTACCTGTTTACACTCATGTTCCCTGTGAATGTTAAGCCAAGGAGTTTAAAAGAAGTACTTTCAGGTAATGTATCTTTAGCCATACTTATTGAGAAGTTGAGGTTGAGAAGGTTTCTTGTAATTATTGAAGGAAACAAGTTTAGTCTTGGCAGCATTGAATGTGACCATCCATTTTTGTCCACTACAGATCCATTTTGTCCACTACAGATTGAAAATCTTCCTCTAGTGTTTCTGCCATTTCCATAAATATGTTTTCATTTGTTTTCCTCTTGTGCCTGTTATAGAGCATGGTGTCATCATCAAATATACCCATCTCCAAGACAATTTTATCGGGGACGTTATTTATGAATATTAGGAATAATAAATGTCCAAGGATAAACCCCTGAGGTACACCAGCATTTATATCATATTGTTTAGATGTATGACCATCAAGGACAACCTGAATACTTCCCTTATTTGAGAAGGATTTAATTATGTAAACTATTTGTCCAGCGATACCATATAATCTGATTTTCTTGAAGACCACCATGCAAAACCTTGTAAACCTTTTCTTAGATATTTCTAAGGCTACCACTGTACCCTCTCCTGCTTTGTCCAGTGTATGGTATATATGTTCAGAAATTACAGTTAGGATATCTGCTGTAGAATGGTCTTGCTTAGATCCATATTGTTGGTCAGTCAGAAGTTTAGCAGCTGTAAGATGATGGACGAGAGCTTGGTTAATTATGGACGCAAATATTTTGGCGAAAAGCAAGGGGAGGCTAATAGGGCAATAATTTAATGGGTCAGTTCTTTAGCCAGAATTCTTGTAAACTGGTACCACAAAAGCAGTTGTCCAGCAGTCAGGAAAGCAAGATTCATTAAGGCATTTGTTGTAAAGTTTGGAGAGGACTGGAGCAACCTCAGTGGAGCATTTTTTTAACAGCACAGCTGGGATGAGATCAGGTCCACATGTTTTTGAGGTCTCTAGGTTTTTTATGATATCATGCACCTGAGAAGAGGTGATTTTTAGATCATCTAGTATGGCGCTAGTCCACAAAGGAAAGTTAGGGAGGGAGTAGTTTGCTAGGTCCAATGTGGAGTTTGAGGCAAACTTGCTGACAAGCAGGGTAATCTTCTCAGTTGCTGTGCAAACAACTTCATGATTGTTGAATAGTGGTGGAATTTTTGATTGTCCATTATTTATTACACTGTTATGGATTTTCCAGAAATCACGGATTCCAATTTCTGTGCTTTGATGTGTTTTCTGCTGGTTCTGATATATTCTTTCTTAGCCGTCGCTACTTTCTTACAATTACTTCTAGCTCCTATAAACTTTTGTCTGTTTGTACTGTTAACTCTGTGGTATGCATGCTGTCTTTGAGCAATGGCAGCTGCATATGTAGGATGTGTGGGGTTTGCTATAAAATCTCTGTGTGGGAACATGTGCTTCTATTGTCGTTTTGAACCATTCAGTGATCTCATTTGCACACTGTTCAGTGGGAAGAGAAAAGATATTTTCCCATGCGGCATCTCTGATGATATCCGTGATGGCTTCCCAGTCAGCCTTCTTATAATACCTTATGATTTTAAGCAATGACTCTTCAGTTTTGGTTGAGAATTTAGGGCAATTTCTACCATTATCACAGCATGATCAGCATTCCCGAGTGGCTATGAGCATTCATTGCACAATCATTGGGAACTGGTGTCAGAAATAGATCTAGAAGTGAGTCATATTGATCTTGCTGATCTGAGAAACGTGTCGGAAATGTAACCATCTGTGATTTTTAACAATGCTCTGAATAAGTTTACCAAAATGTGTTCACTCACGAAATACTCAAGAAAAATAATTTTAAACACAAAAGATGAAGCAAAGGTTTTTATTATTCCCAAAATTTGGATGATTAGCTTCATTTTTATCACTTTCTTATCCAAGAATCACTCTTTTCAACATGGCTGACAGATCATCATCAACTCATCAAGCCAATAGTGTATCAGAGCTGATATGATGGGTCTAATCTGACATTGCTGTGTCATTTCACTGAAAATTGATTAGTACTAGTCAGAGTATTAAATAAAAAGGTTGCAAAGTTCAATGAAGGTGAAAAAGAATGTATATATGACTAGAAAAGAATGACAACAAATGCTGGTGAACTGCAGTTTAGCTGTTGAGAGCAATCACCTCGAGATGGGCGTCCCCATCACTACTGGATTAGGGCATATGACTCTAAAAATTTGTCTTGATAAAGCACCACCATCCGTCCAACACATGCTAACATGTAAAGCAGATGTAAAATTAAATATGATTATGATGCAGATATTAAATAGGCATAAAATATTTTAACAATTCATTTAAGTAACTTGTGTAATGAAATAAACATGAATGCGAAGATAACAATAAATTGTCTTTTTGTTTTGCTTTAAGGAATTTTTTTGTTTAGTGTTTTATGATATATGAACCTGATTTGGATCAACTAATGGTAAATTGCAATACCGATTGTCCATACTTAATTGTACCAGTAGAAATATGGGTGCTTTTTCAGTAATACACTCACCACTTGTTTCAGCATTTTTTTATCAACCAGTTTTCCTTTTTTCTGTGGACAGTAATGTCACTAAATAATTTTTTTTTTTTTTTAATTTGAACCAATATTTTAAAGTAGATCATTTTCTTATATAAATTAAACATAAAATGATCACCCAATTCCTTATCGCCAATTTCTGTAGAAATTGGAAAAAAAAAGGAAAAGTGCAAAAAAAAAAATGTTCAGTAAAAAAGAGGAAAAAAGAATTGTTATGGATATAAAAGTAAAAAATATAAATAAAAAATTTTGGTTGTTTTTCTACAAAAAATTTCTGGAAATTTTATGTTAAATTTCTATAGGAAAGTGATCCCTCACTCTAAAATCTAAGTTATTGGGTAAAAAAACAAAAAAGAAAACTTAAGTGAATTCTATAATGACATAATAGGTAAATGTGCACAAACAAAAAACAGGAAAAAAATTGATCAATAAGAAATGCTAAAAACAAAATAGCAAAAAACTTCCTCAGTTCATATAGTTTTGCTCATATCTATGGCAAACAGATAGTACACGACCCCCTCCCTCCCCAAAAAGAGGTAATTTCTTAGGAATTATATCATGGCTACAGAACAGATACTATACTTTACTCTACCCACACAAAATATACGAGGTTGTTTAGTTGTTTTATGGCATGTCAACCTTATTTAAGTTATTTGATGCCGAATTAGGTAATTTTGAATAAAGTTTTTATTCTTCAAGTTCTTTATATCTTCAAATACCTAGCCATTGTGTTTAGTTTGGTTGTTTTGTTTTGAGTTTTGCAGAACATGATTGAGTTTTTCAAAGGGAAAGGAAAAAAAACAATAACATCAATGTTTTGTGCATTTAAATCAGCAATATATTATTTTCAGACAGCTTGATTTGGTAGCACCATAAATGGTGGTAATGCCTGCTATGATGTTATGATGTACAAAAATATACTGAATTGAGCCTTTCACACTAAACAAGAACGTAATGTATCGAGGATGATTTCATAAAAACAATAAATCCTGCACTACTTACTCTCCACCAGACACGACTGATCCAATAGGATTTCAACATACCTGTTGAGTTCATGATGTATGATGGTATCCATTTAAACAAACACGCACCTTCTCTAGTAAGTTGGTCTTTTGCTGATAAAGCAAAGGATCTGGTCACATGCTGCTTGCATGTTTTGTTGGCAAGAGTGTGTGTATGTGATGAAGTGGTTTTTTCATTTTGCAGCATCATATAGGATTGCATCAACTGCACGAGTAAAACTTTCTCTTTCTGTCCATATGAAAATGCTGATGGCATGAATCAGGTCAGTTGGCATTCAGACTTTCTTCTAAGAAGTTACACGAGTTTAGATCAGAAAGAATGACATTTGAAACGTGGACTGTAAAAGAAGTTTAAATTACAGAGGCTGTTCGATTGTAAAAATAGTCTTGTTGTCTCATCTAAACTGAAATGCCTACAAGATGATTATTTGCTACTTCAACTGTTGTACATTTACTAAAATGCTATATTAAGTCTCCTGCTTTGTATATGTCTCCAGATTTTATGTTGCAAAACCACTTCATCACATACACTCAGTCTTGTCAACAAGACATGCAAACAGCATGTGGCCAGATTCTTTGCTTTATCAGCATGCCTATGGCATTTCTCTCCGAGCAATAATTATCAGTCTTCATACACATTGTTATACATTTTGAACATAATATTAATAAGAACATAATATTAATAAGAACATAATATTAACAATCTGTTCATGATGGAAAGAGAAAAGAAAATGGATCAAGAAAAGAAACTTCACAAATGTTTCTTGGCAAATGACGAAGAACTAAATTTTAAGAGACGAAGAAAGAATTTTGCATCTTGGTATCGAGACATGAATATTTGGAATATACATAAAAACAAAATCCTGCATCCAAATTGCTGTGAATGTTACAAAATAGAAGGATGAAATAAATTAAAACAAATCGTGTATGATATTGAAGAAAGAATGGGCATGCAAACAAAAAGAAAGACAAAAAAATCACATATAAAAAAGAAAGACAAAAAAATCACATATAAAAAAGAAAGACAAAAAAATCACATATAAAAAGGAAAGACAAAAAAATCACATATAAAAAAGAAAGACAAAAAAATCACATATAAAAAAGAAAGACAAAAAAATCACATATAAAAAAGAAAGACAAAAAAATCACATATAAAAAGGAAAGACAAAAAAATCACATATAAAAAAGAAAGAAAAAAAATCACATATAAAAAAGAAAGAAAAAAAATCACATATAAAAAGGTAAGACAAAAAAATCACATATAAAAAGGAAAGACAAAACAATCACATATAAAAAGGTAAGACAAAAAATCGCATATAAAAAAGAAAGACAAAAAAATCACATATAAAAAAGAAAGACAAAAAAATCACATATAAAAAGGAAAGACAAAAAAATCACATATAAAAAAGAAAGACAAAAAAATCGCATATAAAAAGGAAAGACAAAAAAATCACATATAAAAAAGAAAGACAAAAAAATCACATATAAAAAAGAAAGACAAAAAAATCACATATAAAAAAAAAAGACAAAAAAATCACATATAAAAAAGAAAGACAAAAAAATCACATATAAAAAGGAAAGACAAAAAAATCACATATAAAAAAGAAAGACAAAAAAATCACATAAAAAAAGAAAGACAAAAAAATCACATATAAAAAGGAAAAACAAAAAAATCACATATAAAAAGGAAAAACAAAAAAATCACATATAAAAAAGAAAGACAAAAAAATCTCATATAAAAAAGAAAGACAAAAAAAATCACACCTAAAAAGGAAAAACAAAAAAATCACATATAAAAAAGAAAGACAAAAAATCACATATAAAAAGGAAAGACAAAAAATCACATATAAAAAAGAAAGACAAAAAAATCACATATAAAAAAGAAAGACAAAAAAATCACATATAAAAAGGAAAGACAAAAAAATCACATCTAAAAAGGAAAGACAAAAAAATCTCATAAAAAGGAAAGACAAAAAAAATCACATATAAAAAAGAAAGACAAAAAAATCACACCTAAAAAGAAAAGACAAAAAAATTACATATAAAAAGGAAAGACAAAAAAAATCACATATAAAAAGGAAAGACAAAAAAATCACATATAAAAAGGAAAGACAAAAAATCACATATAAAAAAGAAAGACAAAAAAATCACACCTAAAAAGGAAAGAAGTGTGAGTTCTCATCATCATTTTTATCTCTTACATATTCCTCTCATATCACAGACTGATATTGACTTTGTTGCATGTTGGATATTTTTCACTAAGTAAACATAAATGATAAAATATTGTTTTCTTACGTATATCTTTTTTCCCTTTTTCTTATTAATTAAATTTAATTTTTATAGATAAAATTTTATTAGTTGCCACCTGTCTTGTTGTTGCTGTGTTCCACTGTCGTATATATATTTTACTGGTGTCTCGAGAAACGGATATCCTCATTTTCCCTAGATTAGCACTTTACTACAAACCTTGGGAACTTTCTATTTTTTTTTTTTTATATTTTGTTACATTATTGTCTCCTACCGTTCCCAGCAGAGTTTGAGGGCGTGACAACATGCCTAATTGACTTTTCCTTTCGTTAACAATGGTAATGCTCTTCTTTTTTGTAATGACAGAAGTTCCTTGGACTTTTTACTCCTCCCACATTTTACTCTTGCAATTCCACTAGCATCTGATCCTATCTCTGCTCCAATGGCAACATCAAGATAAAAAAATCCTTAACAACTTCAATAATGTCTGTTCTTATTGTCTTTCTTAGTTTGCCTGTGTGTATATATAACTGGCCTCCTTCTTTATCAAGAGGTAATATATACATTCTGGAAGAATACTAAGCAATGAGAAGTTTATATTGAAGCAAGGATTTCACAATAGCTAACCATATTTCTTGATTACATAAGTCCAGTGGCAAAAAGAAATCCAAGAAAGCACGAATCAAGGAATTGATTTTAGATTTTATTGCCTCCAATCCGTATTTCCTTATGAAAGATAAGAGTCTAGTTTACTATTTCATCCATAGATCGGGAGGAGGGGGGCTCATAGCTTGTCTAAGTGTATTATAGAAATTGATTTTAGAGCCATTTCCAAATTTATTGCACCTAGTATTCCCAAATAGTCCCCCATCTAAGTACTGACCAAGATGAAAGTTACTTAATTCATCAAAGTTATCAGTTACAGTGTTTCAATCTAATTTAGCTGAGGATCTTTAATGAAAGCTGAGTATTGAACATTTGGTCATTTGTTTATTGCATTTCTGTTTTCAGCACTTTTTATTGATATTTTTTATACTAATGAGTTAGCAAGGTTAAAAGTCACTGGAAGATAAGAGTTAATGAGATTTCTAATTGGATGATTGGAAACGAGGAGTGAAAAGAGCAAAATTTTATTACTTATTATTGGGGTACCTGGCCTTAACTGGTCGCAAAATACACTTAAATATATTTTAATTCATGCAGATTGCGTATTTATTATTACAGAGCTAATTCTATATTGATTATTATATTGTACCTAATATATAGTACTGATTTTAAAAGTGAGTGCTATCAGAATCGAAACTGAACATTTAGCACTTCAGCCATGTTCCCTACCATTTCACAGCTATCGACAGATAAAGACTTCAAATTAAACCATTTCAAGTTATGAATGAATTTGCGCATGCACAAAAATTAATAGAAATATGTCAGCAAGTTGAAATGAACATTTTGTGTTTCAAATTGCTGTACACATCATCCAAACAAAGATTTTACTCATTATAAACCATATTTGGTGTATGCTTATTATTTCCTGTTAATTTCAGTGTTGTGTGACCAATAGTTAAAGAGTTAATCATTAAATATTTTCACACATATCTACTATTTTATTTATATATTTATATTTGTTGACATTAGACTTGAAGATGGCTATGTTGTAGTTAAGAGAAAAATAGTTTGATGGCATTATGTTCCACTGATGGGAAATTCTTTGAAAGAAACTCTGTTCATGGAAGTTCTGTTTTGCTTTTAGATACACAGAGGAAGAAAGGAAAATTCTTTACAATGATGGTAGCGAGATAAGTACTTGCTGTGAATGTTTTACAGGAATTGAAGCTCATTAAAGAAAGGAGAGAAAAACTAGCGACAACACTAAATTTGAAAGTTGGTTTTATACTCTGTCAAGGCAAGAAAGATTGTTTTGCTTTGAACATCTGGTTTGTATATAAGTAGAAGATTGCATACTTTCTAAAGCAGTGAAATGATCCAATTTTTTTCAGCAACCTTAACAACAGATTTGATGTAAAAATTCCGTTTCACGTCTGGAGTGGAAGTCAATCATAGGAACTTATCAACACAAGAAGTTTTCTCATGAAGAGAGCCATTCATTTCAACAGATAACACAAGCACCTGAGCATTAATGATGAAAGGAGAAAGGCTTTTTTAATAATTTTGGTTTGTATACAGTTTAGCAATCGATAAAAGATAGGAAGCAATTAAATATTCATATAAAAACATATCTGTACCAGCAGAAATTATGCAATTTACAAAAATTGAATCCTTAACTTTTGGAGTTTACCTAATGATTATGTGTTATATATAACAATTTAGAAAGATGCAACAGTATGCCATCTACAAAGTTTTAGTATACGTATATTACTGAAACATTTTTTTTAGATATCTTCATCAGCACAAATTAGAATGAAATCAACATTATTTTAGTCAGAGAGGAGAATTCTAGCAGCAACAGCCGACAATGCTTACATTTTGTTCATTATGTTCAAAACACCATATTATTGAGTTTTTGTTTTACTCCCTCGCCCCATTTCACCCCCTAATATTGTTGGAAGAAACATAATTTTTTGAAAACCCTCAAAATTACTGCATTTTACATATGTAATAAATTTTATTGAAATTGGATATACATATTGAAAGTTTTTAGTGGCTTCTGACCCCATAGCTTCTGTGGAAATTATTTTTGACCATTTTCATTATCTAACCTGGAAAATTTTGTAGATATGATTTAAATTTCGTAAAAATAGAACACATCTGATATTTTGAGGAAGGGTTCAGCCCCCATCAGCACTACTCATAACTGCCTTTAGGGTACACTTAGAAATCAGGGACATTTCCATTGTCTTCCTCAGAACATTTTATCTATATGTATATATCTATAAAAGTGAACGTGTTTGTGTGTGTGTTTGTGTACATTTCCCTATGCAATAACTCTGTCAATTTTAAGTCTACAGGTTAAGCACTTGGAACTTCAGATATAGGTTCCTTGGACATGAATTTAACTTAATAATTTGATTTGAGCCCAAAACAATAAATGATAAGGGGTCATTATAGGGGTCAAAGTTTTAAAAAATTTGACATTTGCGGTCTGTACCAAATTACTCAGACAGTTTCTGGTCTAAACATTTGAAATGTTACATAAAGGATATTCAGAGATAGGGCAAGCTTTTTAATCGGTTTGGATCGAAAATTTGAGCTATCAATATATAAATGTATGTATGCATGTTTGTATGTCTGCCTAAAACTTTTGATAGAGGCGACGGATTTTCACCAGATCAGTATCGTTTTGAAGCTTGACCCTTCAGACGACAAATACCGAAAAATTTGCTAAAAATATTAATTTCTTCACCTTCAACTGGGCACTTTTCTACAGGGAGGGGTCGTTTTTTTCATCAATATTTTGGAAAGTCATCCCCTCTTTTCGATTGTCTAGCCTTAATTTAAACCTACGTCACTTCTGGTTTGGCGGTGGTCAGGGTTTTTCCCCCCGTTCTTTTCCTCCTTCACGGTACGAGTTCGAGCCTGCCTTCCTACTACCACATTTGTTTGTTTTTTTTTGCTTAACACACATCCAAACACCCGGGCAACACCGGGCACCCATGCTAGTATATAAATAAACTTTTAGTTTTTATGTAGATTTTCTAACTTTTATTTCTATATGGAAACACACACACATTGACATGTTTAACAAGTTTGATTTAGAAAAATGAACAGTTTATTCAATTCTTCTTATCAATAATATAATAAAACAAAGATAAACTTTGATATTAAGAAATATCAGAAAAATTGAATAAAGGGTTCAATAGGTGGAATTTGTTGCTTTTCTTTAATCAAATTGTGCTCAAATTAAAACAACATTGTGAATTGGGGTGGATGTAAAACATATTTCAGGAAACATTGAAGCAATGCATGAGCATTAAATCATTTGTGTTTACTCAGTGAAAACAACATGAAATTGTTTCATAAAGAAGAAAATAGGAATTGTCAGCTTCAACCTTAACAAATGTTTAATTCATCTCAAAACTAAGGATTGTATGTACCTATCATCCCTTACATCTTTTTATAGAGATCAAAAATATTAACTTTTATAATTTATAGTTGAAGTACACGTGAGTCATAGTATAATCTTGAAGTGCAAAAGAGTTTGGATACCAACATACTTCAAGGCTGTTATAAAAACACAGTCTAAATTTATGTGCTTAAACGATGTTTAAATGTCGAAAAAGAATGATTGTTATATTATTTCCCCTTTCACAAGTCACAACCAAATAAAATAAATGAGTGTTTAAAAATATTACTTGTACCTGCCATATTCAATTACAGAAATCCTCCATAATTAAGGCCATCATTTCATGATCGTCTCCAGAGTGACTTTTTATTTGAATTAAAGTTGGACACAACTTTTTGGTTAGTTTATAACAAAATTTATTTGAGAGATAGAACAGAAACTGCATTTTGTGGGAGAGAGAGGGAAGGAGAGAGAGGGAAGAGATTTCACTACATCAATCGCCTGATGCATGCTGTGCTTACTTTGGGGACAGCATGCAAAAACACTTCTTTTGTTCATGTTTTGCTGATTAAATGTGAGGAAGCATCTGCCATCGGAAATCGTATGGTTTGTATAACTTTCATTTGCGATCCTACTCTGACCCAACTTTTCCATTAACATGATTTCCGTTATGTAACAGGATAAAAAGCACACGAGTTAACAAAATCGCTTGTTACAAATACAATGCCAATCTGACATAAAATGAATTCACAAAGGCTCAAGATCCTCATTCATTATGAGGCAACATTGGGTGGAATTCCTTGTATGAAATAAAATCTAATAAACATTTTTACATAGGATGGAAATAAGCAATGCATGCAAAGGAAGCAATTTAATGTTATGGAATAGAATGGAGATTGTTCTGTAATTAATTGCATGTTTTAAACAAGTGTGAATTATGTACTTGTATTTAGCAACAATGCCAAATATAAGTACAACTATAATTCAAGTACTAAGAAACACACAATAAATTAAAAATGTACTTTTTGAACATTTATTCATTCATTATCGAAACGAAGTTATAACACTGGGCCACCGATACTTTTAGTTCATTTCTGTTCCGTGCTGATCGTTGGGGCGTTAGATAATTGAAAATAGTTAAATATGTTCCAGTTTAAGATGCTGACTCTAACACAGGTGCCATGTCAGTTTTCCAAATAATCTGAATACCTGCAGTTGACAACATTTTTTAAAAATAGTCGAAAATGTAATGTTTGAGAGTAGTTTTTATTTAACTGAAAACAATGACTTGTATGTGTCAAAGACGATTACAGATTAAGTAATTATTCCACCCGTTTTTATTGAAATGTACTTGTATGACTCGAAGGTTCTTATCTAGAAGTCAATTCAGTTGTTTGTAGAGAAAAGAAAACATGTGCACTATATTGTAGACAGGAAGTGGTGTTGGCGTGGGTGAGTGCAGCATGAAAAGGCAATGGGTGATTTTCAAGCTGATATTTGTTGAAAGATAAAAAACAAAAGTGAAAAAACAAAAAGAAACATTCAATAAATCAGCTACATTTTGAAATAAATGACTCAAATTTCACCCCAAACACAATTTGTAGCTTATTTTACAACTTAACTTTCATTCCTTAAAACTATACATTTTAGACCGGAAACCTTAGTAGTGGGTGTCTCTACTGGAGTAGTAGTAGGAGGAGGAGAAGGAGAAAAAATGCAATGTTGATTTCTAATCTTCTATATGTAAAAAGATAAAAACTAAAAACCAAAAATACTCTAACATACACGCATTCAATATATAAATTGAATTTTACAATAAAACAAGTCACATTTCACTTAAACAAATTGTAGTCCGATTTTACAATATTATCTCCTTCCTTAAAACACAATTTGGGAAATAAAAATAAAAAGAGCCTGTTTTTCCTCAAGATAGAAATATTTTGACAAAGATTTTAACCATCATTGTTTGAAAACTTTGATCGATGCAGAAATTCTTTGAGAGGTTCAAACTCACAGTAAATTAAGGAGAGATCGAAATCTGTACAAGTAACTCTCTCTTTCTCTCATCCACACTCCTCCTCCTCCCCATGTAAAAATGCTGACATGGCATGAATTCGATCAGTTGGCATTCATACTTTTGCCTAACAAGCTACACCAGTTTGAGATCAGAAAGATTGACATTTGAAAAGTGGACTGTGAAAGCAGTTTAATGTATGAAAGTTGTTCGATTGTACAAGATGGAGAGTCTCCTTGTCTACAAGATGATTATGTAAAAAGAAATTGTCTCAATATAATGTCAAAATAGCACAATTCTTCGGATCATCATCATCATCAGTTCTATCTCCATTTTACATGCCTGTATGTGTTAGATGACAGACGGCCAAACTGGCAGTAAATTAAGGATAGGTCAAAATCTGAATTTTAAGACGGATGTGGCAGTTATTTAAGATCTGTTTTATGACAATGAGATCTGGTTTATAACGATAAGATCTGTTTTATAACGATGAGATATGTTTTATATCGATAATATCTGTTTTATCACAATAGGATGTGTTTTATAATGATA
This sequence comes from Euprymna scolopes, assembly GCF_053919585.1. NCBI lineage: Eukaryota > Metazoa > Mollusca > Cephalopoda > Sepiida > Sepiolidae > Euprymna > Euprymna scolopes. Next base: position 55,632,940 of record NC_136496.1, read on the forward strand.
AGATCTGTTTTATAACGATGAGATTTGATTTATAACCATAAGATTTGTTTTATAACAATGAGATCTGTTTATAACAATGAGATGTGTTTTATAACGATAAGATCTGTTTTGTAACATTTAGATCTGCTTTAAAAAGATAAGATCTGTTTTATGACAGTGAGATCTGCTCCAAAACAATAAAATCTGTTTTATAACAATAGGATCTGTTTTATAACGATGAGATCTGCTTTTTAACAATGAGATCTGTTTAATAACAATGAGATCTGTTTCATAACAATGAGATCTGTTTTATTTATGAGATGTGCTTTAAACAATGTGCTTTAACAATGAGATCTGTTTTATTTATGAGATGTGCTTTAAACGATAAGAACTGTTTTATAACAATGAGATCTGTGTTAAAACGATAAGAACTGTTTTATAACGATAAGATCTGTTTTATAACGATGAGATCTGTTTTATAACGATGAGATCTGTTTTATAACGATGAGAACTATTTTATAACAATGAGATCTATTTTATAACAATAAGATCTGTTTCATAACGATAAGATGTGTTTTATAATGATAAAATCTGTTTCATAACAATGAGATACATTTTAAAACGATATGATCTGTTTTATAACGATAAGATCTGTTTTATAACAATGTAACCTGCTTTATAGCGATGAGACCTGTTTTATGACAATGAGATGTGTTTTATAACATTGAGATTTGTTTTATAACAATAAGATCTGTCTTATAACGATATTTCTGTTTTATCACGATAAGATTTGTTTTATAATAATGAGATCTGTTTTATAACGACGAGATTTGTTTTATAACCATGAGCTCTGTTTTATTACAATGAGATCTGTGTTATAACAATGAGATCTGCTTTATAACGACAAGATCGGTTTTATAACGACAAGATCTGTTTTATAACAATTAGATCTGTTTTATAAAAATAGGATTTGTTTTATAACCATGAGATCTATTTCATAACAATGAGATTTGTTTTATAACGACAAGATCCGTTTTATAACGATAAGATCTGTGTTATAACGATAAAATCTGTTTTATAACAATGAGATCTTTGTTAAAAAGATAAGATTTGTTTATAACAATAATATCTGTTTTATAACAATGCCATCGGTTTTATAACAATGAGATCTGTTTATAACGATAAGATCTGTTTTATAATGATAAGATCTGTTTCGTAATGATAAGATCCGTTTTATAACAATTAGATCTGCATTAAGACGATAAGATCTATTTTATAACAATGAGATCTGTTTTATAACAATGAGATCTGTTTTATAACGATAAGGTCTGTTTTTTTAACGATGAGATCTGTTTTATAGCAATTAGATTTGTTTTATAACCACAAGATCTGTTTTATATCAATGAGATCTCTTTTATAACGATGAGATCTTTTTTATAATGATAAGATCTGTTTTATAACGATGAGATTTGTTTTATAACGATAAGATCTGTTTTATCACAATGAGATCTGTTTCATAACGATAAGATCTGTTTTACAACAATGAGATCTGCTTTATAACGATGAGATCTGTTTTAAAATGATAAGATATGTTTTATAACAATGAGATCTGTTTTAAAATGATAAGATCTTTTTTATAACAATGATATCTGTTTTATAACGATAAGATCTGTTTTATAACAATATCTTTTTTACAATGAGATCTGTTTTATAACGATAAGATCTGTTTTATATCAAGAGATCTGTTTTATAACGATGAGATCTAAATAAGCATATGTATAAAATTAGCAATTTGTAAATAAATTGTATGAATGCGGAAGTAACCTATAAAAGAAACTATTGCAAATAAAACCCCACTTCACCAAAGAAAACCAGCAGATATCGGAAAATTTTACAAAAAATTAAAAACTAATATCAAATAAAATCTTAAAGAAAACAGGTTTTTAATAGATTGTAATAACGCGTACAAAATAATAATTGACAATTTTATTCCATAAAAGATCAAATAAAGTTTGAAACCAATGTAAACAAAATCTGGACATGTGTAGATGTGCATTAAAGTCCAAATAAAATAAAGTCATTTGTTACCAGGGTCATGAGAGAGAGAGAGAGAGAGAGAGAGAGAGAGAGAGAGAGAGATGTACAATGGCTAAAGAAATATTACATACATTCTGGGTAATATCGTCCATGCATGGAGTATTGTTCCTACATCTGGGCTTATGCATCTACCACTAGTCTCTCCCTCTTGGATAGGGTCCAAAAAAAGGTCTTCAATATAATAGGTTCCACTTTGTTAACTAGGCTCCAACCCCTGTCACATCACCAAAATGTTGCATTCCTATGCCTGTTTTACAAGTATTTTAATAGAATGTGCTCAGATGAACTCATTGCACTTGTGATCCCTCGATATACATAGACCCTAAAAACTCGCTTACCAGCAAAATCACACCCCTTCATTGTTAAGATCTTCTACTCTAATAGCTTCTTCCCTAGAACAGCTAAACTTTGGAATTCCCTGTCTGCTACCTGCTTCCCTTATTGTACTGATATGCAGCAGTTCAAATGTAACGTAAACCAACATCTTAATTTAGGCATGGTTCCAAATAGGAGCCCTTTATGTCAAATTGGCAATATGTCTTGTTTGGGGTGAAGGTGAATCAAAAACCAAAATATTGTGTGATGCCAATGAGAAGGCAGCTGGCAAAATATAATTATAAGTTTTGTGAAAGTCATCTCAAGATGACTAACTGCTCAAAGCACATCTAAAGGCTTCTGAATGCCTGGCAAGAAAGAGAATAGCATTCGATCCTATACTCCCTCAAGTGGGTAAAATCAGATTATTTCGATTTCTGGTGCCGCAGAGTGCATTGTATTCATGTTATGATGCACAGGAGATTTCTGTGAATAATATTGGAACCAACACCATCCCTTACTCCTTTGCAAAATTGAAGCAAACTTTATTAAGCAAAAAGTGTGGAAAAAGAGAAGAAAACATGAAGGGGAATATAGATAAAGTTTCATGTGTCATAAAACATATTTTTGAATAAAATGAGCAAATATTTATTTTACACAACATTAAAAAAGTTACACTATGTTGACAAAACTGTTTCATTTGACAATTTCAATGCTGGGTGTAATATTTGTAATGTCTTTGGAAGGGTTTATTGTGGTCAATTGTAAAGGTGTTTTTTGCTTTTTTTTGAAAACTAAACATGTTTGCATTTTTGTCTGGGTAAGTCACGATTTATGTCTCTGTTTTGTCATTTGTGAACAAAAGAAAATGTATTGGCCTTCTTAGTAGTACATCATCTTTTGAAGGGGTTTGCTTTTGTGAGGATTGGTGAAAGCATTTGGATGTTGTACAAAATACATTTTCACGTCTGGTTCTTCTTTGTATTAGTGAGAAAACTCAGTGGATCAGCGTCAAAACTCTTTTTGCTGTTTTCACATTTCACATGAACATCGATATGTATAAATTCTTATTCTGAAACAAAATGCGTCAATTGACTGCATGGTATTTATTTTAGTGAATGCTACTTTGTGTAGTAAGTTAGAATATGTATTATTTTCATATAGTTTACTATTGTGTTCTTTTATGACAAGCTCTATTTTCTATTTTGGTTGTATTGAGCTTTTGGTTGGAATTACTATATAAAATAATTATTAATATTCTCTTTAAATTTACAGGAGCGTTTGGCTTGTAAACTCAATTTTTACTTCTTGATATATATATATATATATATATATATATATATATACATATACTCCTATAAATCCGTATTTCTTTTGTGTGTATTGATATTCATACTAAAAACCCTCTTTTCTATTTATTTAAAAAGAAAATACACTTTTCTTATATATGGGTTGTGGAATTGCATTCACTAGCAAAAGATCTAGCTAATTTGCATATTCTTTTAAACATTCATTTTAATTAATTCCCTATTAGTTGCTTCGGTTTTCTAATGGGATAATCATCTTTAGTTAACTATTACGTGTAATTATATTCATGCAGATATTCTACATGATTTATACTTGCATAATATTTGCGTAAAAAGTTTATAGTAACACAAAATTGTTTCCATATACATTTATGTATACGTATATATTTTTGTTTAACAAATTTTGCTTAGCAAACTCCTCCTAGAGTTTTTAGTTTACAGACATGAAACTTCATATACGAGGTATTTGAATCCATGCAAAACTTTATATTTGGGTTTCAGCTTGAAAAATCGGTGTAAAAGTGTGAAAATTAAAAAAAAATGAAATTTGCCAGGTGTAGGTTGAACGCCGGCATTACGAATGCATAACGTAGTAGCTATTGGTCAATGTTTTAATTTTCAGCCTTGCAGTAAACATGTTTTCATAAACAGTTTCATTGATGGCAGAAGCAAAATAGATCGTCAGGTGAACGTTTTGGTTTCGATTCTCGTTGGTGGCGTATAAGCCTTTTTTTAAAATACTTTTTAAATCATTACTATATATTGCATCTAATCTATCTATTTATATATCTATAAAAGTGTCTGTCTGTCTTTTCTCTATGGTAGTTAAGTAAGACTATTATACAGAAAGGCATTGCTATACATATTCACATAAGCTTATGCACAGTACATAGGGCCCGAGCAAATCCGGGCGGAACTGCTAGTATATCTATAAAAGTGAAAGTGTCTGTGTGTGTGTGTGTGTGTGTGTGTGTGTGTGTGTGCGTGTCTGTCAGTCTGTGTACATTTCCCTACGCAATAACTCTGTCAATTTTCAGTCTACAGATTTGAAATTTTATATACAGGGTACTGAGATTTGGGAAAATCTTTCTAATCAATTTTCGGCCAGAAATTTTGCTGCTAAAGTTCAACGATTTGATCTTGAGAACTCTACCAAACTCCCCCACAAATTTTGGGTCTAAGCACTTGAAAATTTACATATAGATTTCTTGGCCATGGATCTAACTTAATAACTTGATTTGAGCAGAAAATAATAAATGTTAAGGGGTCATAATAGGGATCGATGTTAAAAAAAATTGACCACTTTTTATTTGCTTTGCTCAACATACACCTCCAAACACCTGTGCAACGCCGGGCTGAAATGCTAGTATATCTATTAAAGTGAAAGCGTTTGTCTGTCTGTTTGTCTGTCTGTCTGTGTACATTTTCCTACACAATAACTCTGTCAATTTTCTGTTTACAGACTCGAAATTTGATAAATCTTTGTAATCAGTTTTCGGCCAGAAATTTTGCTGTTAAGTGGTCGAAGTTCAGCGATTTGACCTTTGAGAACTCTACCAAACTCCTCCGCCAATTTTGAGTCTAAACACTTGAAACTTTAGATATAGGGTCCTTGGACATGGATCTAACTTAATAACTTGATTTGAGCCCAAAATAATAAATGTTAAGGGGTCATTATAGGGGTAAAAGTTTTAAAAAATTTGACCTCTGCGGTCTCTACCAAATTACTCAGACAATTTCTGGTCTAAACATTTGAAATTTTACATAAAGGGTATTCAGAGATAGGGCAAGCTTTTTAATCGGTATTGGTCGAAAATTTGAGCTATCAATATGTAAATGTATGTATGTATGTTTGCATGTCTGCCTAAAACTTTCGACAGAGGCGACGGTTTTTCACAAAATCAGTATCGTTTTGAAGCTTGACCCTTCAGACGACAAATACCGAAAAATTGGCTAAAAACATTAATTTATTCACCCTCAACTGGGCACTTTTCTATAGGAAGGGGTTGCTTTATTCGCCGATATTTTGGAAAGTCATCTCCTCTTTTCGATTGTCTAGCCTTAATTTAAACCTACGTCACTTCCGGTTTGGCGGTGGTCGTAACAGCAAAGAAATCACATTTTTTCCCGTTCTTTTACTCCTTCATGGTACGAGTTCGAGCCTGCCGTCCTACTACCACTTTCTTTTTTTGCTCAACACACACCTTCAAACACCTATCAAATTGTACACCTGACCTATTTTTGCAGATTGACGCAGTAGAATTCAAATGGCTGTGTCATTTCCATTATTAGCGGCTGTCATACACACACATAGATTTATATTTTATTGATTTTTTATTATGTAATTCTTATTGTTATTTTCTTAAACTCCTTATCGTTTTCTTTCTTTCTTTTTGTGTTTTCCTCCATTCTTTTATTTTTCTATTTCAATAGAAACCTTATGCACACACCCTTTTTATTTTCTACTAAATTATTCAACAAATTATATATGGTAACGTTAAAAAATCTTAAAATATGATACTTTTGTACAAGAAATGCGTGTGATAAAATAAAGTCTTTTTCTTTGGTTCAGAAGCACAAAGAAACCATAATACAAACCAGAAATTACTTCTATTAAATACTGTGAAATTACCTTCGAGTTGTCACAGAATAATAAATGCATATGAATCATATATTTTTTATCTATTAATATGGCTGACTTGTATATTATCATTTTGAGACGCTCTGTAATTAATTTGAAACTTCCATATATTAAAACTCATTTCCGTTCTTATTCTTATTTTAATTTTATTTAATGTTTCACTTTTATTTTTTACTTCTATTTTTAATAACGTGTAATATGACTTCGTAATAATAATTCTCATGACGCTGAATCCCTGAGATATTTTCATAATTGCCACAGCTTTTGTATAAGATATATCGCCTGAAGAGGTCTCTAGTTACTGTTATGAAGTCCATAACATAAATAGCGAAAAGTGCGGAATGTCATTGGGTGCGCCGGAGGTCAAAAGGTTAAGACTCATCAAACCCAGCAACACCACTCTGATGATTGTGAACACATTTGGCTGCAGGTGTATCCAGTCGGAGATCACACACACACACACGCCCCATCCCTAATATAAAAAGGAGAGAGCATGTGCTTGGAGAGAGTAAACACAGTCTTCAGTCAAGTTTTTGTCCAATAAACACAGTCGTTGGAAGATGTACATTTTCATAGAGCGACGAGATGTAGTTATGTATGGAAGATGAAACAATAGAGAAATTCCCACCCTCCTTCTAAGGATAGGCAGAGAACAGGGGCACAATATTCGACCGTGAAACAAATAAAGTTCCAATTCTCCAGAGAATGAGAGTTGCGTTGTTGTTATGAACTTTTGTTCCAGAGTGACTGACAAGGTCAGGAGATGTGAAGAAGATATGAAGAGGTACGTTCTGTTTTTATTTTATAACCGCCCCCAAAAGGGCTGATGTGCTGTAAATATGAACATTGACTCGAAATAAGCAGACACCATCCTTCCCTCCCACTACAGAGATGTAACATTATTCGTAACTAGCTGACCGAAATATGCTCATAAATGTGTAGCGACATATTAATGCTTATGTAAAAACAAATAAAAAGTACATACATAGAATGAAACGATAACAGTGTCATCCTAAAAAAAATAACACTACATTATTTTAAAACTTTTATTGAAAAAAATCAATTCAGGTAACTTGATTATGTAGTAAAGCTAACATCTATTCAATGTAGCCGCCTTCAGCCTCAATTACTGCCTCGATACGGGTCCTGAGCTGGAAGAACTCCTTTTTCACAAACATTGGCAGGAGCACGGAGAATACTCAGTGGATAGCAGTGATCAAGCTGGCTTTGATGCTGTGGGAGGTCATCTTGGTGATATTCTCGATGTATGATCAAATGAAATTGTCCAGCAGGTTCAGATCGGAGTAGGAGGGAACCAATGAGAGAAGAGTACAAAGTCTTCTTCTGATCTCTTTGAACTTGTGGGCCGATGCTGAGTTCTGCTACCACACTCAAGGTCTGCGAGCGACCACCTGATTGCACCAGGGAATCATCACACTCTTCAGTACATTCAAATACACATTGGTGTTCAAACCGACTTCCAAGATGTGAGGTGGCATTATGTGGTCCTCACTTAAAACCACACCAAAGACCTTAACCATAGCCAGAAACTTTGCTTTCATCACCCTGGGCACGCCCTTGTTATTCGTGGCAATCCAGCGATGCATTTTGAGGGTGCTTGCAATGGTCCTGTTGTTAATACTTGGATCGGTAGAGAGCATGAGCTGTACAGTGGCACATCTCCGATCTCGATTGTTATATATTGTATCACTGTCAGACATGGTAGAAGACTCCCTTTCACTGGTGGGACTTGTACACAACTGGCCAACTATTAGATAGTCTGCAACAAAAAAAAGAAAACCGATTTTCACCAAATGAAAATGGAATCATATCATCTTTTCTAGCGCGATAATTTTATCATTTCACCCTATATATATATATATATATATATATATATATATATATATATATATATATATACTAGCAGAAGTACCCGTCGGTGACTAGGTTTAAAAACAGCCTACAGAAAATGGACTGTCATTGATGAAAGTACGATAGATTATGAAAAGGAGGGGGTTGTAAAGAGATACTCAAAAGTTTTACCCTAAACAAAATATGATGAAAGTAAAGATAATTTTCGCGAAATATATTTTTTTATATCAACTTTGTTTCCATTCGTAGCCAAGAGTGACCAACAAAATGATGTTTCCTTACAAAGAGAAAATGTTATATATATAATAATATAAATATACAAGAAATAAATGTTACCATAGTCAATAAAAGTTACTTTTATGGTAGAAAAGTTCATTGTTTGTATTTTTAAGTAGTTTGTAAAAAAAAAATTTTTTTGTTTAATTCACGAGCCGGTTTAAAAAAAAAAATAAAAATGGCAGTGACTTTGAAACGGAGAGCCCCGTTCTCAATTTGAAGAAGGGGCACCTGAGCATTCTATGTTAACAATTTAAGAGAGTTCCGTCAACGTAAGGGATATTTATAAACATATTTTAATGTTTTCCGTTATTTTATGCTTGAGGAATATTCGATTATGGCATGTGTAGTTTATATAAAAATTCATTTAAGTAGTTATCACCTCAAATCTCGTTTTAATTTCGGTTTGCTGAAATTATTTCAAGTAAAGATCATTAAAAACTATTTCAAAACAAAAAAACATGAACTGAATTTTTATTGACTATGGTAACATTTATTTCTTGTATATTTATTTTTTCGGGTAGTCGTTTGTTGGCTTTTCTGCTAAACACTCTTACTAAATATTATTGACGGAATATCGAAAAACAATGAAACAAAAACAGTTTTGAAAAATAATGAAGCTTTACTTACTTTAGTGAAATAACCCGAAACAGCAAAATGGGATATTAAAAAAGTAAACACGTAATTACTTTATTTTTTTAAAGCAAAGAATCGATATAAATATGAAGAAGAAGAAAATGGTACCCTTTTCAAGCGGAACAGCTTTGTTTCAGTTTTACAGTATTGAATGGTGTAGTATTTTGCCATCGGATTCAGGGTTGTACTATTTTAATGTAAAGAACACGCAGAAAGGGTTGTAATCAACTGAATTCCTTCTAGTACACTGACAAAAATAAGCTTAAACAGATATATAAATAAAAATAAAAAGGTTATGTAAATGTTTTTAAAAAGACATGTAATCACGTGAGCAGGATTTTTTCCTTCTTTTGACACGATAACAAGTAACGTTCTTATTTTTTATTATTTATCTATTTATCTATTTTCGAAAGAGTTCCACGGGCAAGTGGAGAAGAAAAAAACAGAGTTATGCAAAATTTGTGTCGAGAATTGTCTAAAGTTCCGACTTTTTTCGCTTTAATAAGAACGTGAATTTATTCGACACAATATGATTCAACTCAAACAAAAAAAAAAAAAAGCTAACGTGAATTAAGGTTAAAGTTAAGGTGTTATTGTGGACCCTCACCCCTTTTAAAAAATCTTGTTAAACTTTGTGACATATTTACATTCTATGGAGGTCAGGCGCGAATGAACACCCAATAATTTTATTATACCGTATTTCTTCAAACTGAAACATAATTATCAAAGTATACTTACGCAAATAGATATGAAAAGTCTTTGTTAAAGTTTGTGCCATATTTTCATGGAGTACAGGCGTGAACACAGACCCCACAATTTTTTTTATACCATCCCTATTTAAGTTGAAACATATTTATCAAAGTATTCTTATGTACATCTATATCGAAAACCCGTGTAAAGGGTTTTTTTTTTCATTTTCTATTTCCATACTTTGGGGGCCAGGCGCGAATGCAGACCCCACAATTTTTATGAACCACCGTTCTGCCAGATCAAACATACCCATTCCTGATCCTCGATACATCTATCATTTTATGTAATCAGTTTTTTTTTTAAATAGTCAACCATATAGGAGCCTATTTGTGACCACACACACACACAGACGTTCAGCTTTATATTATATATATATATATATATATATATATATATATGTAGATGTTATTTGTTTTTGTTTTTGCGATACGTTTTGAATTAATTCAATTATTTATGCAAGTGCATTTTTACCTAAATACGAGTTGGGAATAATTTTCCCTTTAACCAATTTGTACCCCCACATTGGCAGCGGTATATATAATATTTTATTTTAAAAATATATTTAAAATATATTTTAAAAATATTATACATATATATATATATATTACCACAATCAAACAATACCGTAATTCATACAAACTGTGAAAGCCAAAACACTACACTCAAGTTTCACCCTCCTTCGGACTCATCAGTAGAAATATCCAAACTCAGGGTTCGATAATTGCATATCATCTCACATTTTTAACATCCAATATATATATATATATATATATATATATATATATATATATATAACTACTTAATTTACTCACATGAAATTAATATACAAAAGTATAAATTTATGCGTAAACTTTAAGTATCTACTTCAAAAGTGCTCAATACGTAGGTAGAGCTAGTTGAAACGCAGAATATTCAGTGTAGCTTAATCGCCATATATATTTTATAAATTACTATATATCAGAGAGGCGGTAGCACTCTCTATATAGGGATGGCCCGTACACGCCTATATACGCCTACAAAACAAAACTATCCAAATCTCAACTAAAATCAACTTATAAGTTTCAAAAAACACATATTCTTACAGAGAAGTGTCTTACGAATCCAGCGAGTGTCAGAACGTCGGTTAAAATATAAAAAGAGAGCAGAAAAAAAGGGTACAAAAATGGCCAATTGTTCTTCTTTCCTCTTTCTTCTTCTTTCTTCTTTCTTTTGAGACGATGTATCTCGGTGTACGAACGGTCTCTGACAACAGTTCAAGCATCAATCGACTGCTCTTTACACGGAGAAGTGCAGTGACCCATCGCTTTTTAGCTAACTCCATAATTAAATAAGATTACGTGTAATAACAAGTTTTAAACACTATATACCCAATGTAGACAGACCACTTCGAACACGGAACTTCTCTCAAAAGGGACAGCTCCAAATAATACACCGGATGCTCACAGACGTTCCAGTTTGCCAGTGGCCTATATGTCTTGGACGCTGAATATTTGAGGTGAACGTTAAGGTTTTTTCTTTAAACAGTAACCCACCAGCGTTAATGAAACCACAAAATCTTTATCTCAGTTGATCAAAATTGTTATAAGAGTAACCTATCAGCAAGTACGACGTCAAAAAACAATGTTATAAAAACAAATAATTCTTCAGATTTTGGACTGTAAAATATGTACAAAATGTCAATGCTGTGACCAGGATTCGAACCTAAGTTAGCACGGCCACAACGTGGGGTCCTAACCTCTAGACGATCACGGCTAACACTGACGTCTGTTGCTCTTGGCAGAAATACACATGACTACTGTCAAACTATTGAAAAATAAGGAGGAAACTTGAAATTCTCACGCGTGCGCAAAAATTCACTATAGCAACCATTGTTAAATGCAGCTGAATCTCTTCGCTCGCTAAGAAAAGTAGATCAGACCAGTTCTTCTAAGAACTCACCAAACGCCAAAGGAAATAAGTTAAATTAACCGCAAAAGAAACTGCAAGAAAGTCAAGAAAAATGTAATAGTGAAGGTATGAACATTTTAGAACTTTATAATACTCTAACTGTTTTATCAGAGAGGCGGTAGCACTCTCTATGTAATATAGAACCGATGGAGGACCAAGAGGCAACTCCTAAGGCCCAAAACCCAGCAGGAAGCGACCTGCTACTAATGGAGGCGGCAATGAGCCGCCTCCTAAAAAAGACAATACTATCATGAATGTAAGTTTAAAAATAAGACTGTAAGTAAAAATACTAATTAACAAGAATAAAAAAGCATTGGAAATGCAAAAGGATATAGGGATGGTATGCCCAAAAGTATACAAACAAGATAGCTATGAATGGCTAGGCACATGGAAATAGAATTGCATCCAAAGTATAGCCCTATAGCTTTTTACAACTGTAATGATGGCACGGAATGAAGATTGGAGAAAAGCTATAGGGCTATACTTTGGATGCAATTCTATTTCCATGTGCCTAGCCATTCATAGCTATCTTGTTTGTATACTTTTGGGCATACCATTCCTATATCCTTTTGCATTTCCAATGCTTTTTTATTCTTGTATATATGTATATATATATATATGTATATATATATATATATGTATATATATATATATATATATATATATATTATTATTATTATTATTATTTTTATCAATACCAACGGGCTCAGCATAAGCATAATATCATTAAATCCTGGCAAGTATAAGGCTTGGAGCAGTCCGTTTTTTTCTGTTTTATATTTAACTGTACATATAAAAAGAAAAAAACATTGTAATTTGTTTTCCTGCTTGTTTGTAAAGAATCAGTTTTTTTATTCTTTTTTCTTTATCCCCGAGTTGGTTTCGGGCCTTTATAAGAGGTGTTCACCATGTAAAAAAAATGTAGTATTCGTGAAACATCCATAAACACTTTAGCATAATAAGTGTATATCTCTATATCTACTATTATGTAAAATGAAGGTTTCGCATGTTTTTTTTTTTTTTTTTTTTTTTTTTTTTAATTACATTTTCACCCCAAACAAGGCAAATTGCCACTTTGGTGTAGGGGGCTACTATCAACGGCAACAACTACTGGGGTATTATGTAGGGATTTGGGCAGCAAGATGTTGGTTCACGTTACACTTGAACTTCTGCACATCAGTACTGTTGGGGAAGCAGGGACTTGGAATGGAATTCCAAAGTCTAGCGGTTCTGGGGAAGAAACTATTGGAGTAGAAAGATCTTTTACATCTAGGGATCTCTACAGTGTGGGGGTGGGATTTAGCAGCCTGTCCCGTTTGTCGAGGGTGCTCACATCGTGGGGGCACAAGTGATTACAGTTCGTCAGAGCATTCAACACTAAAATACTTGTAGAAAAGGCAGAGGGATGCAACATTTCGTCGATGGGGCAGAAGCTGAAGCTTAGATGCCAGTTCAGGGCTTATCAGGTTTGCGACTCTCTTTTGAACCTTGTCAAGGAGCGAGAGACTAGTAGCAGATGCACCAGCCCAAATATGACAGCAATACTCCATACATGGGCGAATGGTGGCCTTATAGAGGTACAGGATACTTTTGGGTGTTAGTAATTGTCTAGCATGGTAGAGAGGGCCCACCTTTCTTGCAGCGGCCCTGGCAATGCCTTCAATGTAATTGTTCCAACTCATGTTTCCTGTGAACGTTAGGCCAAGGAGCTTGAAAGATGTACTCTCAGATAAAGAGTCGTTGGCCATTGCTATAGGTGGTAGAGAGGGTTTCTTGTAATTATTGAATGAAACTAATTTAGTCTTGGCGGCATTGAACGTGACCAACCATTTTTGTCTCCATTCCACTACAGATTGGAGGTCTTCCTCTAGTGTTTCTGCCATTTCTTTAGAAATGTGTTCATTCGTCTTCCTGTCATGCCTGCCATAGAGTGTAGTGTCATCAGCATATATACCCATCTCAGAGGCAATTTTGTCAGGGAGGTCATTTATGAATATCAGGAACAATAGAGGTCCAAGGATAGACCCCTGAGGCACTCCCGCATTTATATCATATTGTTTAGATGTACGACCATCGAAGACAACCTGGATTTTTCTCTTATCTAAGAAGGATTCAATTATGTTAAGTATTCTACCAGTGATACCGTATGATCTAATTTTCCTGAGGAGACCCTCATGCCATACTCTATCAAAAGCCTTAGATATATCTAGAGCTACCGCTCTGCCCTCCCCTGACTTGTCCAGTGAATGGTATATATGTTCAGAGATTACAGTTAGGATGTCTGCTGTGGAACGGGCTTATCTAAATCCATATTGTTGGTCAGTCAGAAGTTTAGCATCTGTAAGATGATGGACTAGAGCATGGTTAATTAAGGTCTCAAATATTTTAGCAAAAAGTGGGAGGAGGCTAATAGGGCGATAATTTAATGGGTCAGTCCTTTCGCCAGAATTCTTGAATACTGGTACAACAGAAGCAGTTTTTCGACAGCCTAGAAAGCAAGCTTCATTAAGGCATTTGTTGTAGAGTTTGGAGAGAACTAGAGCTACTTCGGCTGAGCACTTTTTTAGTAGCACAGCTGGGATGAGATCGGGTCCACATGCTTTTGAAGTGTCAAGGTTTTTGTGATGGCATGCACCTTAGCAGGGGTGATTTTCAGATCGTCTAGCGTGGCGTCTGTCTGCATAGGAAAGTCAGGTAGGGGGTGGTTGAAAGGGTCCAGTGTGGAGTTTGAAGCAAACCGACTGGCAAGCATGTTAGCCTTGTCGGTTGCTATGGAGACAATCTCATGATTGTTGGTTAGTGTGGGAATTGTTGATTGCCTATTATTTACTACACTGTTGTAGATTTTCCAGAAGTCTCGAGTTCCTAGTTTTTGTGCTTCGATGCGTTTTTTAGTGGTTTCAATAAATTCTCTCTTAGCTGTCACTATTTCTTTCTTAACGTTATTTCTAGCTTCTATATACTTCAGTCTGTTTGAACTGGACTTATGTCGGTTAAATCTGTGGTATGCATGCTGCTTTTGAGCAATGGCAGTTGTGCAGATCGACGTAAACCATTGGGGAGAGTGGGGCTTACTATAAAATTTCCGCATGGGAACATGCGCTTAGATTGCAGTTTTGAACCAGTCAGTGGTCTCGTTTGCACACTGTTCAGCAGGGAGAGAAAAAATATTTCTCCATGGGGCATCTCTGATTAGTTCCCTGATGGCTTCCCAGTCAGCCTTTTTATAATATCTCGTTGTTTTGAGCACTGACTCTTCAGTTTTGGCTCTAGAGTTTAGGGCGATTTCAACCATTATCACTGCATGATCAGCGTTCCCGAGTGGGCTGTGGGCCTTCGTTATGCAGTCTTTGGGAACTGTGGTCAAAAACAGATCTAGAAGTGATGCGTGTTGTTCTTCCTGGTCAGGGAAACGGGTTGGAAATGTAACAATTTGTGATAGGGAGTGAGATATAGTGAAGCTATGAGTTGTGCTGCCCGCTGCATCTGTGTAAGTAGAGAATCCAAGCCAGTTTTTGTGGTGGACATTAAAGTCACCAAATACATGTATTTGTGTGCTAGTGTCGAGGGACAGTGCCATGTCTACGCTGTCAGAGACTTTGTTTATTATGGTGCAGTCCTGAGTCGAGGGAGAGCGGTAGAGAAAATAAAAGTAGCTAATATTGTGTTGCATGTTTAGTCTAAAGCACGTAAAGTCTTGATCGTAATGTGTGTAAGTGTATGTGTGAGTTCGTTTCCTATGAACCCCGAAACGGCTGGGGTCGATTTTTATGAAATTTCGCACAAATGTACTTTATGTATGTATGTATGTATCTGGCAGTGTTCATAGATAGATTTTTGTATCCAAATGTCTTCAATAAGTAACAATAATCGATAATAAAAAAATCCAATGAAAGAAAGAACATGTAATTTTGACCAAAGTTAATACCTTATTCAGCCTAACATCATAAGCGCAAGAAGTTTCATTACCACACAGGCAAAGGGACCTTCCATATAAAATCAACAATAGATTCTTTGATATGATAGGAGTGCGTTCAAAATTAAGGTTTCTGTTTAAAGCATAATCCATTGTTACATATATGTCTGGCTTGTGATCATCTAGGCTGTATAAAATGGACAGTTATTTCATTTAAATGAATACGAGACACTTTTGTTTATAATAAGACTTTGTTTATTTACTATATACATTTCAACAAATGACGGTGGTGGCAGAGGATGGATCGTAGAATTCTGTGCCAATCTGTGTCTTGCTTCTGTCTGACTGTCTCGCTTTCTTTATCTCCTTTTTGACCTATTAACCTTTTTCTCACCAGCTTGTGTATTGCATTTTTGCTGGTTTTGGTCTGATCCATGACCGATTGATGCCATGGATTCATATCGGTCTAATCCCGGGATTTCCCATTGTTTCTCTCCCACTTGCCTAGATGCAGCCGAGGTCATCTTCCCTGGGATTGACCCATTGTTCCTTTGATCACCTGGGATTTCCATTGCGTTCTTTTTGTTTGGACACAGTTCGCCCGCACCTCTCCTTAACACCATGATATTTGACTTTTTTATTTTAAACCTTAATTCAAGCCATTAACACCTCCCGCTGCAGAAAGGCCTAGCATATAAAACCAACAATATGTTCTTTGATATGACAGAGGCGCGTTTGAAATGAATTCTGTTTTTGTGTCGAACCCAACTCTGACCCATGATACTTAGATTTTACATTTTAATTCAAGAAATTATATCAAAATAATTTTATGAAATCAACAGTAGGTTCTCTACAGTGCAATGTAAACTACAATGTATCATGGACTAAGTGACTGCGAAGCTTCCTTCAGGTGCACCATGATGGGTGCTTAACTAGAGCAGACAATCAATCGATTTGATTGAAAAAATTGGGCGATTTCACTTATTTTGATGACAATAAAAATATGGCGGTGTGAAACATTCATTGATCATCATTCAATCTCGGGAAACGTCGGTTTTTCCTGCTAGTACTTTAATATTTGTTTCAAGCCAATACTGAGCGTGTGATTTGTGTTAGATGATATTAGAGCAAAACAATTTGTTCGCTGCCATTTTTAATACAAAGAAGGTGGCCCCCCCCCCATACCCTGCTAGAAAATGTAGAGTGTATCTTTTTACAAGGCCAGAATTCGCCCATGTATGCAGTATTGTTGTCATATCTGAGCTGGTGCAGCTACCACTAGTCTCTCACTCTTAGACAGGTTCAAAAAAGAGTTCCAAATTTGCACTATCAACCAAACTCCAACCTCTGTCCCATCATCGCAATATTTCATCCCTGTGCTTATTTTACAAGTACTTTAATGGAAGGTGCTCTAATGAACTCAGTGCACTTGTGCCCCCTTAACGTACGTACTCCTGATCATCCCGAGAAACAATTAAATCACCCCTTCATTGTTGAGGTCGTTAGTTACCGAAAAACTTTCTACTTTAATCGTTTTTCTCTTTGACTGTTAGACTTTGGAATTTCATCCCTGTTTCCCCATTTCCTTTACTCTACTAACCTGCAGAAATTTAAATGTAATTTGAAAAAATATCTTACTGCTCAACTTCCCACAGTTCCCTGTTAGATATGATCTCAAATAGTAGCCTCTTATGTCCCAAGTAGCAATAAATTTATTCATAAACCATAGCAAAAACTGCTATGAAATCAAAAACAGAAACAAGAAATTAAATAAATTTTTAAATCAAAATTGAAAATTACAAAAATATTTGAAAAACTTGGCAGGTGCAGAAAGACGCATACAATTTATAAGGAAGAGTTACAAACGATCTTGTAGAAAATCAATCTTTGTGCTGAAACCTTAGAAGAAAGCATCCAAAGAAATATGGATAAAATATATTTCTTCATCGACGAGTTAATCCGGTCTATGCATATTCTAGTCTGGTTTTTAGATTGAGACATTGAGGTCTTCAAATAACTTTAGTTGTTTTCGGAAGTTTTTAGATAAGAAATTGCAATTTGCATTATTTGCCAAAGGTTAATGCCGTTGTTGATAAAAGTGATGAGATTTCCCTGCGGATGGTGATTCCGATCCTTTTACCGTTCATGAGAACTTAATAAATACGAAATATACATTTAGCATAGATAACGCAATGTGAACAACCAATTCTGCTAGTTTAGATCGAGTGATAGCTTATAGACTTCGGACCCAATTATGTCCACCTAATTGTTCGACTTTGCTTCCTCGGCATCTCTCTTTTGAATGAAACGTTTTGTCTATTTTTGCTATTCTCCTTTTGCATCTTCAAATGAAAAATATTTTCATTTACTTTTTAGTTAGTACTCACCAAGGCCGATAGCCATTGAGTTAACGGGATGTCAGCTAAAAATGATCAATGCAATGAATAAAGTTTGACTATTTATGAGATGGTTCACGAAATTACTTGTTTATATTAGGATAAAGGACGACTATGCTATAATCTTCAGGGAAGCATTCGATCTATTGCAAAGAAGCTCTGCACATGGAAATTCCCTCGGACGGTAGGAACATGGAGAAAGAAAGGAAAGCCTTTTTCCATTGTGATAGGAAAATACGTTCTTGCTGTGAATGTTTTCTGCATAAGAACCAGAAATTTGAGCTGCTCCATATCTACAGGGTGGTCAAAAAGTCAGGTAACATGTTAAAGGTAGAAAAAACAATATGATCCATTATAATCTCTATTCGTTTAATATTATTTGTTTAAATATTTGAGTGTAATATATAAACTACCCCTCCTGATTTCTGGCTTTGGGGCTATGTAAAGGATAGCGTTTATGGCAAGAAGCCTGATACAATAGCGTCTTTAAAGTTATTTATTGAAGAGGAGATTGCGCGGATATCAGCTGACATGATTACACGTGTTACACAATCAGTGGTTAATCGCTTCCAGCGATTGATAGAGAGAAATGGACGACAATTAACAAACTAAACATATTTCATGTTTGTTTCATTTTATATTTCAATGTATGGTACTTAAATATACGTGTATTGCTAATATCGTTTTTCTTTAAAATATTACCTGACTTTTTGACCACCCTGGAGTTAACACAATTATCATGTTGGCAAGAAAATTCTTGCAGTTTTTAACTTTAAATTCAAATGAGTATATCTTGGTTCAAACAAAAATTTATTGATTTAAATACGCACAATCAGAATCAACATACTTTATTAATGCCAATAACGTAAAAATCTTGCGTTCTGCTAGCAAAGGTGTTTTTGATATCGCTTAGGTTTTTGAAGCATTTCTCATGCAAAAGCTGTCGAGTGGCTTGAAAAAGTGGTAGTCAGTAGGTGAGAGGTCTGGAAAGTATGGTGGATGAGGCAGAGTTCCATAGCCCAATTCGTTAAACTTTTGTAGAGGTGGTTTAGCAATATGCAATCGGATATTGTTGTGGAGGAGAATTGGGCCTTTTCTGTTGACCAATGCTGGGTGTTGTTGTCGAAGTTTCTGAGGCATTTCGTCTATTTTTTGACAGTACTTCTCTGCCGTAATAGTTTCGCATGCATGAGACTAGTCGCAGACTATCAAACAGTCAGTATGACCTTCTTATGGTGTAACTCTGGCTTCGAGAAATGCTGTAGAGCTTCGTCAGCATCTAACCACTGAGCTGAGCATCGTCGGTTGTTATGAAGAACCCACTTTTCACTGCAAGTCACAACCCGGTCAAAAAACGAGTCATTCTTATTGCATAAAAGAAAGGAAGACTGCACTTCATAATGGCGTTTCTTTTGATTATCGTTCAATTCGTGAGGCACCCATTTATCAAGTTTTTTGTCCTCCCAATCTCTCTCAAGTGGTTGGAAATCGTTGTATACGTTACATCTAATTCAGAAACAAGTTCTCAACAGTTGTGTGTGGATTGGCTTTGACTAAGGCTCTTAATTAATCGTTGTCAACATCCGATGGCTGACTAATATGCTTATTATCTTCAAGACTTTTGCCGCTGTTATGGAATTTCTTAAACCACCATTGTGCTATGTATTCACTAGTAGTTCCTGGGCCAAATGCTTCATTGATATTGCGAACTATTGCAGCAGCTTTTTGGCCTAGCTTTAATTGAAATTAGAAAATTGTACGAATTTGTTTTTTTCCATCTTGTATTCAACGTTCTGAATAAAAAAGACAATTGTTTTGAAACAATTGTAATTTAAACGATTAGATAGATATATTAAACGTAAATAGTAATATAAACGATAAGATAGATATATTAAACGTAAATAGTAATATAAACGATTAGATAGATATATTAAACGTAAATAGTAATATAAACGATTAGATAGATATATTAAACTTAAGTAGTAATTTAAACGATTAGATAGATATATTAAACGTAAATAGTAATATAAACGATTAGATAGATATATTAAACTTAAGTAGTAATATAAACGATTAGATAGATATATTAAACGTAAATAGTAATATAAACGATTAGATAGATATATTAAACGTAAATAGTAATATAAACGATTAGATAGATATATTAAACGTAAATAGTAATTTAAACGATTAGATAGATATATTAAACGTAAATAGTAATTTAAACGATTAGATAGATATATTAAACGTAAATAGTAATTTAAACGATTAGATAGATATATTAAACGTAAATAGTAATATAAACGATTAGATAGATATATTAAACGTAAATAGTAATTTAAACGATTAGATAGATATATTAAACGTAAATAGTAATATAAACGATTAGATAGATATATTAAACGTAAATAGTAATTTAAACGATTAGATAGATATATTAAACGTAAATAGTAATTTAAACGATTAGATAGATATATTAAACGTAAATAGTAATATAAACGATTAGATAGATATATTAAACGTAAATAGTAATATAAACGATTAGATAGATATATTAAACGTAAATAGTAATATAAACGATTAGATAGATATATTAAACGTAAATAGTAATTTAAACGATTAGATAGATATATTAAACGTAAATAGTAATTTAAACGATTAGATAGATATATTAAACGTAAATAGTAATTTAAACGATTAGATAGATATATTAAACGTAAATAGTAATATAAACGATTAGATAGATATATTAAACGTAAATAGTAATATAAACGATTAGATAGATATATTAAACGTAAATAGTAATATAAACGATTAGATAGATATATTAAACGTAAATAGTAATTTAAACGATTAGATAGATATATTAAACGTAAATAGTAATTTAAACGATTAGATAGATATATTAAACGTAAATAGTAATATAAACGATTAGATAGATATATTAAACGTAAATAGTAATTTAAACGATTAGATAGATATATTAAACGTAAATAGTAATTTAAACGATTAGATAGATATATTAAACGTAAATAGTAATATAAACGATTAGATAGATATATTAAACGTAAATAGTAATTTAAACGATTAGATAGATATATTAAACGTAAATAGTAATTTAAACGATTAGATAGATATATTAAACGTAAATAGTAATATAAACGATTAGATAGATATATTAAACGTAAATAGTAATATAAACGATTAGATAGATATATTAAACGTAAATAGTAATATAAACGATTAGATAGATATATTAAACGTAAATAGTAATTTAAACGATTAGATAGATATATTAAACGTAAATAGTAATTTAAACGATTAGATAGATATATTAAACGTAAATAGTAATATAAACGATTAGATAGATATATTAAACGTAAATAGTAATATAAACGATTAGATAGATATATTAAACGTAAATAGTAATATAAACGATTAGATAGATATATTAAACGTAAATAGTAATTTAAACGATTAGATAGATATATTAAACGTAAATAGCAATTTAAACGATTAGATAGATATATTAAACGTAAATAGTAATATAAACGATTAGATTAAGCGTAAATAGTAATTTAAACGATTAGATAGATATATTAAACTTAAGTAGTAATTTAAACGATTAGATAGATATATTAAGCGTAAATAGTAATATAAACGATTAGATTAAGCGTAAATAGTAATTTAAACGATTAGATAGATATATTAAACTTAAGTAGTAATTTAAACGATTAGATAGATATATTAAGCGTAAATAGTAATATAAACGATTAGATAGATATATTAAGCGTAAATAGTAATTTAAACGATTAGATAGATATATTAAAATAATATATGAACTAAAGGTATTAGAGCGAAAACTTATTTTAAAAAACATCATTTGAAATCAAAATTTAAAATTTTGCAAGAACTTTCTTCTCAGCCTAATACTTTCATCCATGTTTTCAATTTAACCATATCAACAAAGTTGACTGTTCTACACACATCTCCTTATACTGTCTAGGTTTAGTCTTCCTCTGAGGTCATCAGATCTAAGTTTGTCTTTAAGTAACACACCTATCTTATCATTTTTATATCATCTTTCTCCATGCCACACATGTCTTCAATCCTCACTATCAATTGCACAAAAGTTTAATAAAATCTTCTATTTCTTTATCTACGTCAGATCAATAACTCCTCATAAAGCCCCAATCCTCGCAATTCCAGAATGTTCTATCAGAAAATATTCCTATATAGATTTATATATTGGTAGCGCAAATTTTAGACCCAAACCGATTAAATAGCTTGCCCTATCTCTGAATACCCTTTATGTAAAATTTCAAATATTTAGACCAGAAATTGTCTGAGTAATTTGGTAGAGACCGAAGCGGTAATTTTTTTTTTTAAACTTTGACGCCTAATCTGACCCCTTACCATTTATTGTATTATAAATAAATAAATATATATATATATATATATATATATATATATATATATATATATATATATATATATATATATATATATATATATATAGTAAAAAATTATATTATAAATATATGTATAGTAAAAGAATTATATTATAATTATATGTACAGTGAAAGAATTATATTATAAATATATATAGTAAAAGAATCATGTTATATATATATATATATATATATATATATATATATATATATTAAAGGAATATTATTATAAATATATGTACAGTAAAAGACTTATATTATAAATATATATATATTAAAGGAATATTATTATAAATATATGTATAGTAAAAGACTTATATTATAAATATATATATGGTAAAAGAATAATATTATAAATTAGACCTTGCGCAAAAAAGCAGGACACAAAATGTTTTAAATAATAATAATAATAATAATAATAATAATAATAATAATGATAATAATAATAGAATAACAACAACAAAGACTTTCACTGGCGAGGACCACTATTGACTGTAACCAGTTATATAGGCCTTTTGAAATTTTCATCTCTATTTTTCTCGTTATGTACTGAATATTTGTTAATTAAACCTATATGAAATATGTTCCTTATTAAATTTTCAAGATTTTCTATCCTGAAAGAAGTTTAAAAAGATTTAATTTAAAAAGGTTATTTTAAAGTTTTTGTTAAAAAAATCAGATTTTCTCATTATTCAGATCTGTATTACAAAGGGGGAGTTGAAAAAATAAGTTGTGGTGTTAGGAGAAATACAAACTGAAACGTCCAGAATATTTAGACCTGTAATAATACAAAGAGGGGGTTGCAAAAATGAGTTGTGGTGTGAGGAGAAATACAAACTGAAACGTCAATATTATTCAGAACTGTAATAATACAAAGAGGGGGTTGCAAAAATGAGTTGTGGTGTGAGGAGAAATACAAACTGAAATAGAGACAAGGAGAGTTTTAAAATATAATCTTAAAAAGATAAGATACAAGTTAGAAAAGCATTTCATCCAAGGCATGAAAATTCTTAAACAAAATGTTTTTATTATAGGCTTTAAAAATAAAAGTAAAAGATTCAATTTGAAATTTATTTATCTTCAAAGTGCACTTTCATAAACTTTACAAAGTAAGGTATAAAAATTTAATTTAAATTGAATAAAATAATTACCTTGGATTTATTTTATGTAATGTACATTTTGTTGCAATTAAAAAAAATCTTTCATCTAGCAATTACTGATATAGATATAAAATTTTCAATGATTTTTTTAAAAGTACAACAGAATGTACATTGCATAAAATAAAAATAGTAGTGGTAATAGGAGTTAAATTGGTGGGAGTAGCATCAGCAGCCGTTAGGCAAAGTGGTGGTGAGAGGCATTAAGTCGGTGGGAGTAGCAGCAGCAGTCAACGATTAATATTGGTTGAAAAATACAAGACCTTTTTTATTTAAAAAAAAATACTCCCATTTTCTTCGTCTGATTAACAAAAGAAAAAAAGTACTTTCTCTAATTTGCAACAAAAAAAAAAGTAAGTAAAAAGGTTTCGATTAATATTGGTTGAAAAATACAAGATTTTTTTTGTTCACTTTAAAAAAAAAAATACTTCCATTTTCCACGGCTGATTAAAAAACATAAAAAAGGACTTTCTCTGATTTGGCCAGGGTGGTCAGTTTAGACCACCGGTCATAAAATAAAATAATACTTTTACCCATGTAGATGATATTTTTTTTCGTTAATATTGGTTAAAAAATACAAGATTTTTTTTTGTTTATTTTTAAAAATAAATACTTCCATTTTCTCCGTCGGATTACAAAAAAAAGTGGACAGTCTCTGATTTGCCCAGGGTGGTCAGATTAGACCACCGGTCATTAAATAAAATAATACTTTTACCCATGTAGATAATATTTCTTTCGTTAATATTGATTAAAAAAGAGAAGATTTTTTTGTTTACTTAAAAAAAATAAATACTTCCATTTTCTCCGTCTGATTACAAAAAAAGTGGACTTTCTCTGATTTGAACAAGGTGGTAAGTTTAGATCACCGGTCATAAAATAAAATAATACTTTTACCCATGTAGATAATATTTTTTCGTTAATATTGATTGAAAATACAATATTTTTTGTTAAAGTAGTTCAAGGAGACATCTCCTAAAGGAGAACCGACGATAAAATAAGATATTGCTAACTTTAGTTTCGTAAATATTGGTTGTGTAAATACACTGTACTTACTCGCTTTTCTTTCATAATATGCAGCCATCTGGCTGCAACGGGGCTACTTGCATGATAAATATATGTATAGTAAATAAAAATTATATTATAAATATATGTACAGTAAAAGAATTGTATCATATATATATATATATATATATATATATATATATATATATATATATATATATATATGTATAGTAAAAGAATGATATTATAAATGTATGCATCCTAAAAGAATTATATTATACACATATATATCTTTAAAATACATATCATAAACATATATATCCTAAAAGAATTATAAACACACACATATATACATATATATATATATATATATATATATATATATATATTAAAAGAATTATATTATAAATACAAGTATAGTTAAATAATTATATTATAAATAAATATATAGTAGAAGAATTATATCATAAATATATGTATCATAAAAGAATTATATTATAAATATATGTATCCTAAAAGAATTATATTATAAATATATGTATCCTAAAAGATTTATATTATAAATATATGTATCCTAAAAGATTTATATTATGAATATATGTATCCTAAAAGATTTATATTATAAATATATATATAAAAAAAATATATTATAAATATATATATAGTTAAAGAATTATATTATAAATATATATATCGTAAAAGAATTATATTATAAATATATGTATATGTTAAGAATAATATTATAAATATATGTATAGTAAAATAATTATATTATAAATATATATATATATATAGTCAAAGAATTATATTAAAATATATGCATAGTAAAAGAATCATATTATGAATAAATATGTAATAAAAGAATTAAAAAAATATATATATATAGTAAAAGAATTATATTATAAATATATATATAGTATAGGAATTATAAATGTATGCATCCTAAAAGAATTATATTAAGAATATATATATCTTAAAAGAAATATATTATAAACATATATGTCCTAAAAGAATTATATTAGAAACCTATATATATATATATATATATATATATAGTAAAATAATTATATTAAATTTTAATATATAGTAGAAGAATTATATCATGAATATATGTATCCTAATAGAATTATATTATAAATATATATATAGTAAAAGAATTATATTATAAATATATGTATCCTAAACGAATTATATTGTAAATATATATATATCTTAAAAGATTTATATTAAAACTATATGTATAGTTAAAGAATTGTATTATATATATATATATATATATATATATATATATATATATATATATATATATATATATATAGTAGAAGAATTATATTATAAATATATGGATAGTAAAAGTGTTTTATTATATATATGTGTAGGAAAAGAATAATATTATACATGTATATAGTAAAATAATCATACTAATGTATATATATATATAGTAAAAGAATTATATAATACATATATTTATCCTAAAAGAATTATATTATAAATATATATTCTAAAATAATTGTAATATAAATATATGTATAGTAAAAGAATTATATTATATCTTATATATCTTAAAATAATTATATTTTAAATATAGGTATGGTAAAAGAATTATATTATACATATATATATATATAGTAAAAGAATTTTATTATAAATATATGTATAGTGAAAAAATTATATTATAAAGATATATATGTATAAGAATTATATTATAAATATATAAATTCTAAAAGAATTATACTGTAAATATATATACATCCTAAAAGAATTTTATTATAAATATGTATATCATAAAAGCATTATATTGTAAATATATATATATATAGTAAAAGAATTTTATATATATATATATATATATATATATATATATATATATATATATATATATATATATATATATATATATATATATGCACGTTTCATGAAATAGCACAGATAACTCTTGCTTATAAATGATAAAAGATATTGTACACAAACATGTCGTAACCACGGGGAAAAAACTCTAAAATAAGATTTATTATTAATTACAAAAAATTTAAAACTAGCCAATTGCTAATAAAAAATAATCCTACATCCGATGGCAGTATGCTGAAAACTAGAAATGCCGTGTACATCTTTAAATGTCCCATAGGAGAATGCGTCTCCAAAAATAATTCGTACATTGGCATGACTCGAACCAGCATCTCCCGTCGTTTAATATGTCACCTGTCTTCCCCGAATAGTCCATTCTATAAGCACCCCCCTAGAAATGAGTAGAGACATATTAATAAATAACACAGCCATTTTAACTGTATCGTATTGCGAGGTGCGCCTCCCGATCTTTGAGGCATTGTTAATCCATATTAATAAACCAACGATTAACTAGACTCAAAATGAAACGGAGTGCTTTTGAGTATTTTAGTGATTTTAAGCGATTTAATTGCCTTTTCATTTCATCTCGCTATTTTTATTTTTCAATTTCATTTTTTACTACTCGCCTGAGGATGACCAATGGAGGTCGAAGACGTCCGCGATTATGGGAAATTTCTTTTTCCACTCGGAAAAAACGCCCGGAAAATGGTCCGACAAATAGAAAAGGAGGATTACAAGAAAAACAAGCAAGAGTTGTCTGTGCTATTTAATGAAATGTGCATATATATATATATATATAGAAGATTTGCGGAGGAAAAAACCAGCTATATTCTTTATATATAAAGAAATACTCGCAGAATTGTCAAATCGAAATACCTAATTAGTATAAAAATGAAATAGATTATCGAAATATTGTCAAAGTAACATTTCATGAGGACACCTTTTTAAGCAGTCTTAAACAAGTCCTGTGATGAGGCCTATTATAGGTTCCCTTTTTTTAGTGTTTTAAACCAACGTTAATGATCTTCTGTAAGGCAAACATTTATTTGTAGAACACTTTCAAATTTTATGGCTATATAATAATCATATTTAGTTTGATGGCTATATAACAATCGCATGCAACTTTAAACGTGTTAAATAAAAAAAAAACTACTGAAATCTCAAGGTAACCTGCTTCGAACCTCGATAAACAAATATAAATTCGATGAAGATAAAAATAAGACACTTTTTAACTACCATTAATAATAAGAATAATAATAACGATAGCAGAGATAATAACATTGACATATATTATTGTAACCAGATGCATGGGAATTACAAATTAGACGAAAAATAATAAAAGATATTGTACACAAACATGTCGTAACCACGGAAAAAACTCTAAAATAAGATTTATTATGAATTACAAAAAATTTAAAACTAGCCAATTACTAATAAAAAATAATCCTACATCCGATAGCAGTATGCTGAAAACTAGAAATGCCGTGTACATCTTTAAATGTCCCATAGGAGAATGCGTATCCAAAAATAATTCGTACATTGGCATGACTCGAACCAGCATCTCCCGTCGTTTAACATGTCACATGTCCTCCCTGAATAGTTCAATCTATCAGTACCTCATAGCACACCACACCCCTAAAAATGAGTTTAGAGGCATATTAATAATAACACGGCCATTTTAACTGTCTCATATTGCGAGGTGCGCCTCCCGATCTTTGAGGCATTGTTAATCCACATTCATAAACAAACGATTAACCAGACTCCAAACGAAACGGAGGGCGCGCTCAAGTGCCTTTCAGTATTTTAATGATTTTAAGCGATTTTAATCGTCTTTTAATCATCTTTTAATCGTCTTTTAATCATCTTTTAATTGTCTTTTCATTTTATCTCGTAACTTTCATTTTTAAATTTCATTTTTTATTTTTTACTACTCGCCTGAGGATGACCAATGGAGGTCGAAAACGTTCGCGATCATGGGAAATTTCTTTTTCACTCGGAGAAAAAGTCCGGAAAATAATCCAACAAAGAAAAAAGGAGGATTACAAGAAAAACAAGCAAGAGTTGTCCGTGCTATTTAATGAAATGTGCATATATATAAGATTTGCGGAGGAAAAAACCAGCTGTATTCTTGATTATAAAGAAATACTGAAACATGCATAAAGAAAAAATGCTGCCTAAATATACTAATATATATATATATATATATATATATACATATATATATATATATATATATATATATATAGTAAAAGAATGATATTATAAATATATGTATCGTAAAAAATTATATTATAAATATATATATATATATATATATAGTAAAAGAATTATAGCATAAATATATGTATAGTAAAAGAAATATATTATAAATATATACATATATAATAAAAGAATTATATTATAAATATATGTATCATAAAAGAATTATATTATATATGTATATATCCTGAAAGACTTTTATTTTTTATATATGTCTCGTAAAAAAGTCACTGAATTATATTATAAATATATATAGTAAAAGATTTTTATTATAATTATATGTATAGTAAATGAATTATATTATAAATATATATAGTAAAAGAATAATATTATAAATAGATATAGTAAAAGAATTTTATTATAATTATATGTATAGTAAAACAATAATTTTATAAATATATATAGTAAAAGATTTTTAGCATAATTATATGTATAGTAAAAGAATTATATTATAAATATATATAGTAAAAGAATTTTATTATAATTATATGTATAGTAAAACAATAATATTATAAAAATATATAGTAAAAGATTTTTATTCTAATTATATGTATAGTAAGAGAATTATATAATAAATATATATAGTAAAAGAATTATATTATAAATATATATAGTAAAATAATAATATTATAGATATATATAGCAAAAGAATTTATTATAATCATATGTATAATAAAAGACTTGTATTATAAATATATATAGTAAAAGATTTTTATTATAATTATATGTATTGTAAAGGAATTATATTATGAATATATATAGTAAAAGAATTATATTATAAATATATATAGTAAACGAATTATATTATGAATATAAATAGTAAAAGATTTTTATTATAATAATATGTATAGTAAAAGATTTTTATTATAATTATATGTGTAGTAAAAGAATTATATTACCAATATATATTGTAAAAGAATTATATTATCAATATTTATAATAAAAGAATTTTATTATAATTATATGTGTAGTAAAAGAATTATATTATCAATATATATAGTAAAAGAATAATATTATGAATATATATAGTAAATGAATTTTATTATAATTATATGTATACTAAAAGAATTATATTATACATATATAAAGTAAAACATTTTTATTATAATTATATGTATAGTAAAAAATTATATTATAAATATATATAGTTAAAGAATTATCTAATAAATATATATAGTAAAAGAATTATATTATAAATATATATAGTAAAAGAATTTTATTATAATTATATGTATACTAAGAGAATTATATAATAAATATATATAGTAAAAGAATTATATTATAAATATATATAGTAAAATAATAATATTATAGATATATATAGCAAAAGAATTTATTATAATCATATGTATAATAAAAGACTTGTATTATAAATATATATAGTAAAATAATTATATTATACATATATATAGTAACAGAATTATATTATAAATATATAGAATAAATGAATATTATTACAATTATATGTATAGTAAGAGAATTATATTATAAATATATATAGTAAAAGAATTGTATTGTAAATATATATAATAAAAGAATTATATTATAAATATATACAGTAAAAGATTTTTATTAAAATTATATGTATAATAAAAAAGAATTATCTTATAAATATATATAGTAAAAGATTCTTATTATAATTATATGTATGGTAAAAGAATTATATTATAAATATATATAAGAAAAAGAATTTTATTATAATTATATGTATAGTAAAAGAATTATATTATAAATATATATAGTAAAAGACTTATATTATATATATATATAGTAAAATAATTATATTATAATTATATATGTGGTAAAAGAATTATATTATAAATATATATAGTAAAAGAATTTTATTATAATTATATGTATAGTAAAAGAATTATATAATAAATATATATAGTAAAAGATTTTTATTATAATTATGTATAGTACAAGAATTATATTATAAATATATATATAAAAGAATTATATTATAAATATATAGATTAAAAGAATTATATTATAAATATTTGTAGTAAAAGAAAACTATTATAATTATATGTGGAGTAAGAACATTATAGTATAAATATATATAGCAAAAGAATAATATTGTAAATAGATATAGTGAAAGAATTATATTATATATATATATATAGTAAAAGAATTTTATTATAATTATTTGTATTGTAAAAGAATTATATTTTTAATATATACTAAAAGAATTATATTATAAATATATATAGTAAAAGAATTTTATTATAATTATTTGTATAGTAAAATAATTATATTATAAATATATATATAGATAAAAAATTATATTATAAACATATATAGTAAAAGAATTATATTATAAATATATATAGTAAAAGAATTTTATTGTAATTATATGCATAGTAAAATAATTATATTTTAAATATGTATAGTAAAAGATTTTCATTATAATTATATGCATAGTAAGAGAATTATATTATAAATATATATATTAAAAGAATTATATTATGAATATATATAGTAAAAGAATTATATTATAAAT
This sequence comes from Euprymna scolopes, assembly GCF_053919585.1. Taxonomy (NCBI): domain Eukaryota; kingdom Metazoa; phylum Mollusca; class Cephalopoda; order Sepiida; family Sepiolidae; genus Euprymna; species Euprymna scolopes. The sequence goes on from NC_136496.1 coordinate 55,664,289, forward strand.
ATATATAGTAAAAGATTTTTATTAAAATTATATGTATAGTAAAAGAATTATATTATATATATATATAGTGACAGAATTATATTATAAATATATATAGTAAAAGCATTTTATTATAATTATATGTATAGTAAGAGAATTATATTATAAATATATATAGTAAAAGAATTATATTATAAGTATATATAGTAAAAGAATTATATTATAAATATATGCAGTAAAAGAATTTTCTTAAAAAATATATAGTAAGAAAATTTAATTATTATTATATGTATAGTAAAATGAATTATATTATAAATATATATAGTAAAAGAATTATATTATGCATATATATAGTAAAAGAATTATATGATAAATATATATAGTAAAAGATTTTCATTATAATTATATGTATAGTAAAAGAATTACATTATAAATATATATAGTAAAAGATTTTTATTATAATTATATGTATGGTAAAAGAATTATATTATAAATATAGATAGTAAAAGATTTTTATTATAATTATACGTATAGTAAAAGAATTATATTATAAATATATATAGTAAATTTTTTTTATTATAATTATATGTATAGTAAAAGAATTATATTATAAATATATATAGTAAAAGATGTTTATTATAATTATATATATAGTAAAAGAATTATATTATAAATATATATAGAAAAGATGTTTATTATAATTATATGTATAGTAAAATAATTATTATAAATATATATAGTAATAGAATTATAGTATAATATATATAGTAAAAGAATTTTATTATAATTATATGTATAGTGAAAGAATTATATTATGAATATATATAGTAAAAGAATTATATTATAAATATTTATAGTAAAAGAATGCAATTATATGTATAGTAAGAGAATTATATTATAAATATATATAGTAAAAGATTTTTATTATAATGATATGTATAGTAAAAGAACTATATTATAAATATATAAAGTAAAAGAATTATATTATAAATATATATAGTAAAAGAATGAAATTGTATGTATAGTAAAAGAATTATATTATAAAGATATACAGTAAAAGATTTTTATTATAATTATATGTATAGTAAAAGAATTATATTATAAATATATATACTAAAAGCATTTTATTATAATTATATGTATAGTAAGAGAATTATATTATACATATATATATAGTAAAAGGATTATGTTATAAGTATATATAGTAAAAGAATTATATTATAAATATATACACTAAAAAAATATAGTAAAGAATTTTATTATAATTATATGTATAGTAAAAGAAGTATATTATAAATACATATAGTAAAAGAATTATATTATAAATATATATAGTAAAAGCTTTTAATTATACTTATATATATAGTAAAAGATTTTTATTATAATTATATGTATAGTAAAAGAATTATATATATATATATATATAGTAAAAGAATTATATTATAAATATATATAGTAAAATAATTATATCATTAATATATATAGTAAAAGCATTTTATTACAATTATATGTATAGTAAGAGAATTATATTATAAATATATATATAATAAAAGAATTATATTATAAGCATATGTATAGTAAAAAAATTATATTATAAATATATATAGTAAAAGAATTTCATTATACTTATATATATAGTAAAAGATTTTTATTATAATTATATGTATAGTAAAAGAATTATATATATATATATATATATATATATATATAGTAAAAGAATTATATTATAAATATATATAGTAAAAGCATTTTATTATAATAATATGTATAGTAAGAGAATTATATTATAAATATATATATAGTAAAAGAATTATATTATAAATATATATAGTAAAAGAATTTGATTATAAAAATATATATTGTAAAAGAATTTTATTATAAGTATATGTATATTAAAGAACTATATTATAAATATATATAGTAAAGACTTATATTATCAATATATATTTAAAGACTTTTATTATAATTATATGTATAGTAAAAGAATTATATTATAAATATATAAAGTGAAAGATTTTATCCTAATTATATGTATTGTAAAAGAATAATATTATAAATATATATAGCAAAAGAATTATATTTTAGATATATATAGTAAAAGAATTATATTATAAATATATATAGTAAAAGAATTATATTATAAATATATATAGTAAAAGAATTTTTTTATAATAATATGTATAGTAAAAGAATTAAATTATTGATATATAGTAACAGATTTTTATTATAATTATATGTATGGTAAACGAATTATATTTTAAATATATATAGTAAGAGAATTATATTATGAAATATATATAAAAAGTATTGTATTATAATTATATGTATAGTATAATAATTATATTATAAATATATATAGTAAAAGAATTATATTATAAATATATATAGTAAAAGAATTTTATTTTAATTATATGTATAATAAAAGAATTATATTATAAATATATATAGTAAAAGAATTATATTATAAATATTTATAGTAAAAAAAATTGTATTATAAGTATATGTATAGTAAGAGAATTATATTATAAATATATATAGTTAAAGAATTATATTATAAATATATATAGTAAAAGAATTATATCATAAATATATATAACAAAAGAATTATATTATAATGATATGTATAGTTAAAAATTGTATTATAAATATATATAGTAAAAGAATTTTATTATAATTATATGTATAGTAAAAAAATTATATTACAAATATATATAGTAAAAGATTTTTATTATAATGATATGTATAGTAAAAGAACTATATTATAAATATATACAGTAAAAGACTTATATTATAAATATATATAGTAAAAGAATGAAATTGTATGTATAGTAAAAGAATTATATTATAAAGATATACAGTAAAAGATTTTTATTATAATTATATGTATAGTAAAAGAATTATATTATAAATATATATACTAAAAGCATTTTATTATAATTATATGTATAGTAAGAGAATTATATTATACATATATATATAGTTAAAGGATTATGTTATAAGTATATATAGTAAAAGAATTATATTATAAATATATACACTAAAAAAATATAGTAAAAGAATTTTATTATAATTATATGTATAGTAAAAGAAGTATATTATAAATACATATAGTAAAAGAATTATATTATAAATATATATAGTAAAAGCTTTTCATTATACTTATATATATAGTAAAAGATTTTTATTATAATTATATGTATAGTAAAAGAATTATATATATATATATAGTAAAAGAATTATATTATAAATATATATAGTAAAATAATTATATTATTAATATATATAGTAAAAGCATTTTATTATAATAATATGTATAGTAAGAGAATTATATTATAAATATATATATAGTAAAAGAATTATATTATAAGTATATGTATAGTAAACGAATTATATTATAAATATATATAGTAAAAGAATTTTATTATAAAAATATATATTGTAAAAGAATTTTATTATAAGTATATGTATAGTAAAAGAATTATATTATAAATATATATAGTAAAGACTTATATTATCAATATATATTAAAAGACATTTATTATAATTATATGTATAGTAAAAGAATTATATTATAAATATATAAAGTGAAAGATTTTATCCTAATTATATGTATTGTAAAAGAATAATATTATAAATATATATAGCAAAAGAATTATATTTTAGATATATATAGTAAAAGAATTATATTATAAATATATATAGTAAAAGAATTATATTATAAATATATATAGTAAAAGAATTTTTTTATAATAATATGTATAGTTAAAGAATTAAATTATTGATATATAGTAACAGATTTTTATTATAATTATATGTATGGTAAACGAATTATTTTTTAAATATATATAGTAAGAGAATTATATTATGAAATATATATAAAAAGTATTGTATTATAATTAAATGTATAGTAAAATAATTATATTATAAATATATATAGTAAAAGAATTATATTATAAATATATATAGCAAAAGAATTTTATTATAATTATATGTATAATAAAAGAATTATATTATAAATATATATAGTAAAAGAATTATATTATAAATATATATAGTAAAAAAAATTGTATTATAAGTATATGTATAGTAAGAGAATTATATTATAAATATATATAGTAAAAGAATTATATTATAAATATATATAGTAAAAGAATTATATCATAAATATATATAACAAAAGAATTATATTATAATGATATGTATAGTTAAAAAATTGTATTATAAATATATATAGTAAAAGAATTTTATTGTAATTATATGTATAGTAAAAAAATTATATTACAAATATATATAGTAAAAGAATTATAGTATAAATATATATAGTAAAAGAATTATATTATCAATATATATAGTAAAAGAATGATATTGTAAATATATATAAGAAAATAATTTTATTATAATTATATGTATAGTAAAAAAAATTGTATTATAAATATATATAGTAAAAGAATTTTATTATAATTATATGTATAGTAAAAGAATTATATAATAAATAACGATAGTAAAAGATGTTTATTATTATTATATGTATAGTAAAAGAATTATATTATATGTGTAGTAAAAGTATAATATTATAAATATATATAGTAAACGAATTTTATTATAAATATATATAGTAAAAGAATTTTATTATAATTTTATGTATAGTAAAAAAATTATATTATAAATATATATAGTAAAAGAATTTTATTATAATTATATGTATAGTAAAAGAATTATATTATAAATATATATAGTAAAAGAATTTTATTATAATTATATGTATAGTAAAACAATTATATTATGAATATATCTAACGAATCTTGTTTTCCCGACTACTGGAAAACCGCCTCTGTGGTACCAGTCTTCAAGAATTCTGGTGAAAGAACTGACCCACTAAATTATCGCCCCATTAGCCTCTTCCCGCTTTTCGCCAAAATATTTGAGTCCTTAGTTAATCAAGCCCTAGTCCAGCACCTAACAGCTGCTAAACTCCTGACTGACAAACAATATGGATTCAGGCAAGCCCGTTCAACAGCAGATATCTTAACTGTAGTTTCTGAACGTATATACCGTTCATTGGATAAAACAGGGGAGGGTAGAGCGGTTGCCCTCGATATATCTAAGGCTTTTGACAGGGTATGGCACGATGGTCTTCTAAGGAAAATTAGATCATATGGAATCACTGGAAGAATTCATAATGTAATTAAATCCTTCTTAAGTAATAGAAAAATCAAAGTTGTCCTCGACGGTCGTACATCCAAACAATACGACATAAATGCGGGAGTACGTCAGGGGTCTATCCTTGGACCTCTATTATTCCTGATATTCATAAACGACGTCCCTGATAAAATTGTTTCGAAGATGGGTATATTTGCCGATGACACCACTCTCTATAACAGATATGAGGGGAAAACAAATGAACACATATCCAAGGAAATGGCAGAAACACTAGAGGATGACCTCCAATCCGTAGTGGAATGGGGACAAAAAGGGTTGGTCACATTCAATGCTGCTAAGACTAAGCTTGTTTCCTTCAATAACTACAAGAAACCTTCTCTACCACCAATAGCAATGGCCAAGAACACATTACCTGAAAGTACTTCTTTTAAACTCCTCGGCCCAACGTTTACAGGGAATATGAACTGGAATAGATACATTGAGAGCATTGCCAAGGCTGCTGCAAGGAAGGTTGGCTCCCTCTACCGTGCTAGAAAACTACTTACGCCTGACAGTATCCTATACCTCTATAAAGCAACCATTCGTCCATGTATGGAGTACTGTTGTCACATTTGGGCTGGTGCATCTGCTTCTTGTCTCTCGCTCCTGGACAGGGTTCAAAAGAGAGTCGCCAACCTGATAGGTCCTGAACTGTCATCTAGGCTTCAGCCTCTGTCCCATCGACGAGATGTTGCATCCCTCTGCCTGTTCTACAAATACTTCAATGGCGAATGCTCTGACGACCTGCAAACACTTGTACCTCCCCGACGTAACTACCCCCGACAAACCCGACAAGCTACTAAGTCTCATCCCTTTACAGTAGAGATCCCTAGGTGCAAGAAAGCCTTTTACTCCAATAGTTTCTCCCCCAGAACTGCGGGTCTTTGGAACTCCCTTCCGGGATTCTGCTTTTCCAACTGCAACGATATGCAGAAGTTCAAGTGTAATGTCAACAAACATCTTTCTACTCATCTCCCTTCATAATGACCCCGCTAATTAAGTCCCTGATAGTAGCCCCTGCATCAAAGTGGCACTGTGCCTTATTTTGGGTGAAAATTGAATTTAAACAAATATAGTAAAAGAATTATATTGTAAATATATATATAGTAAAAGAATTATATTATAAATATATATAGTAAAAGAATGTTATTATAATTATATGTATAGTAAAAAAATTATATTATAAATATATATAGTAAAAGATTTTTATTATAATTATATGTATGGTAAAAGAATTATATTATAAATATATATAGTAAAAGAATTATATTATAAATATATATATTAAAAGTATTTTATTATAATTATATGTATAGTAAAAGAATCATATTATAAATATATATAGTAAAAGAATTTTATTATAATAATCTCTGTAGTAAAAGGATTATATTATAAATATATATAGTAAAAGAATTATATTATCAATATATATAGTAAAAGATTTTTATTATAAAAATATGTATAGTAAAAGATTTTTATTATTATTATATGTGTAGTAAAAAATTATATAGCCAATATATAAAGTAAAAGAATTATATTATCAATATATATAGTAAAAGAATTTTATTATAATTATATGTATACTTAAAGAATTATATTATAAATATATAAAGTATAACATTTTTATTATAATTATATGTATAGTAAAAAAATTATATTATAAATATGTATAGTTAAAGAATTATATTATAAATATATATAGTAAAAGAATTATATTATAAATATATATAGTAAAAAAAACTTTATTATAATTATATGTATAGTAAGAGCATTATATAATAAATATATATAGTAAAAGAATTATATTATAAATATATATAGTAAAATAATAATATTATAGATATATATAGCAAAAGAATTTATTATAATCATATGTATAATAAAAGACCTGTATTATAAATATATATAGTAAAAGAATTATATTATAAATATATATAGTAAAAGAATTATATTATAAATATATATTGTAAAAGAATGAAATTATATGTATAGAAAAAGTATTATATTATGAATATATATAGTAAAAGAATTATATTATACATATATATAGTAACAGAATTATATTAGAAATATATAGAATAAATGAATATTATTATAATTATATGTATAGTAAGAGAATTGTATTATAAATAATATAGTAAAAGAATTGTATTGTAAATATATACAGTAAAAGAATTATATTATAAATATATACAGTAAAAGATTTTTATTATAATTATATGTATAATAAAAAAGAATTATCTCATAAATATATATAGTAAAAGATTTTTATTATAATTATATGTATGGTAAAAGAATTATATTATAAATATATATAGTAAAAGACTTATATTATAAATATATATAGTAAAAGAATTTTATTATAATTATATGTATAGTAAAAGAATTATATTATAAATATATATAAGAAAAGAATTATATTATATATATATATATATATATATATATAGTCAAAGAATTATATTATAAATATTTATGGTAAAAGAATTATATTATAAATATATATAGTAAAAGAATTTTATTATAATTATATGTATAGTAAAAGAATTATATAATAAATATATATAGTTAAAGATTTTTATTATAATTATATGTATAGTACAATAATTATATTATAAATATATATATAAAAGAATTATATTATAAATATATAGATTAAAAGAATTATATTATAAATATATGTAGTAAAAGAAAATTATTATAATTATATGTGCAGTAAGAACATCATATTATAAATATATATAGTAAAAGAATTATATTGTAAATAGATATAGTAAAAGAATTATATTATAAATATATATAGTAAAAGTATTTTATTATAAATATATGTATAGGTAAAGAATTATTTTTTCAATATAGTAAAAGAATTATATTATAAATATATATAGTAAAATAATTTTATTATAATTATTTGTATAGTAAAAGAATTATATTATAAATATATATAGTAAAAGAATTTTATTATAATTATATGTATAGTAAAAGAATGTTATTATAATTATATATATATAGATAAAAATTGTATTATAAACATTTATAGTAAAAGAATTATATTTTAAATATATATAGTAAAAGAATTTTATTGTAATTATATGTATAGTAATATAATTATATTATAAATATATATAGTAAAAGATTTTCATTATAATTATATGCATAGTAAAAGAATTACATTATAAATATATATAGTAAAAGAATTATATTATGAATATATATAGTAAATGAATTATATTATAAATATATATAGTAAAAGATTTTTATTAAAATTATATGTATAGTAAAAGAATTATATTGCATATATATATAGTGACAGAATAATATTATAATTATATATAGTAAAAGCATTTTATTATAATTATATGTATAGTAAGAGAATTATATTATAAATATATATAGTAAAAGAATTATATTATAAGTATATATAGTAAAAGAATTGTATTATAAATATATGCGACGAAGGCCATCAACTCCCCATATTTCCTCCTATAACACAGAACAAGCTAGGTAACATACAAATATCCGTGCATGAGGTCGCCAAGCTAATAAAAAACCTAGATTCCAGTAAAGCAACTGGCCCTGATGGCATCCCAATTATAGTGTTAAAAAAGCTTCAACCAGAACTTGCTCCCATACTTACGAAACTATTTAAGCGCTGCCTTAAGGAGAAGTGCTTTCCGACCCCCTGGAAGACCTCCTCAGTTTGCCCTGTATTTAAGAATTCAGGTGATAAGTCATCTCCCTCTCAATACAGACCAATAAGTCTTCTCTGTGTTATGAGTAAGTTACTTGAATCAATATTAAATAGAGAAATAGTAAACCACCTCAGCAGGAATAACCTTCTTAGTGACACACAATATGGTTTCCGCTCTGCAAGATCTACCGCAGATGTGCTGACGGTTATATCCCACAGGATTAGTGAATCTCTTGACAAAGGCTTCCTTTCTAGGGCAATTGCTCTCGACATATCAAAGGCCTTTGACAAAGTATGGCATAAGGGTCTACTTCACAAGATTTCCAGCTACGGTATAACTGGAAATGTTTTCTCAATCATTAAATCATTTCTCTCTGATAGGCTCATAAGAGTAGTGGTAGATGGACAAAAATCGGAGGCCTGCAATATAAATGCTGGAGTCCCTCAGGGGTCAATCCTGGGCCCAACTCTCTTCCTGATCTACATCAATGACCTCCCTAAACACATACTTAAATCATTCGTTGACATCTATGCTGATGACACGACCATCTACGGCAACACATCAAAGGCTGTAAATGACGAAGTTCTCTCGGATTCTCTCTCCTCTGATCTCGAGCGCGTGGTTCAGTGGGGGAAGATGTGGCTAGTTACCTTTAATGCATCCAAAACCAAACTCCTATCCTTACATCATCAACGCTCTGATCCCCAGCTGGCATCAATTGTGATGGATGGCTCTCGTCTGGGTGAGGCCCCGTGTTTTGACAAGCTTCTGGGTTTGACCTTTACTCCTGATCTGAAATGGAACACGTACATCAAGTCTGTGGCCAAGGTCGCAGGAAAGATGGTGGGATCCTTCTACCGCTCCAGAAGATATCTCACTACTGATGCAATTCTCTATCTATATAAAAGCCAAGTATGGCCAAGGATGGAATACTGTTGCCATATCTGGGCAGGAGCTGCCAAAAACAGCCTATCATGCCTTGACAGAGTACAAAATAGACTTCATGGTTTAGTGGGGGATGCCCTTTTCTCTACCCTGCAACCCCTCTCCCACAGAAGAGACGTTGCGAGCCTATCCTTGTTTTATCGTTATTTTCATGGCAGGTGCTCGTCTGAACTCCAATCTCTGGTCCCCCCTTGCCAATCTTTCACGAAAAACACCCGTCTAGCTGAATCCACTGTGAAAAATTTCCCCCACTCTATATCTGTGCCTAAATCAGAACGCGGATTTCATGAGCAAAGCTTCTTTCTTAGAACTGCACGCCTGTGGAACTCTGTTCCGTCTGCCTGCTTCCCTCCGGACTACAACTTGGATGTCTTCAAGTCTAATGTTAACAAATTCCTAATGAACCGCCCCCCTAATTAAACACTTCATAAAATCTCCTCACTAACGTGATGTACTTACAATAACCCTTATCCCTGAGTGGCTTCTGGGCCTTGATAAGTGGTGATCACTGTGTAAAAAAAAAAAAAAAAAAATATACAGTAAAAGAATTTAAAAAAAATATATAGTAAAAGAATTTTATTATAATTATATGTATAGTAAAATAATTATATTATAAATAAATATATTAAAAGAATTATATAATTAATATATATAGTAAAAGATATTTATTATAATTATATGTATAGTAAAAGAATTATATTATAAATATATATAGCTAAAGAATTATATTATAAATACATATAGTAAAAGAATTATATTATAAATATATATAGAAAAGATGTTTATTATAATTATATGTATAGTAAAAGTATTAATCTAAATATATATAGTAATAAAATTATAGTATAATATATATAGTAAAAGAATTTTATTATAATTATATGTATAGTAAAAGAATTATATTATAAATATATATAGTAAAAGAATTATATTATAAATATTTATAGTAAATGAATGACATTATATGTATAGTAAGAGAATTATATTATAAATATATATAGTAAAATATTTTTATTATAATTATATGTATAGTAAAAGAATTATATTATAAATATATATAGTAAAAGAATTATATTATAAATATATATAGTAAAAGAATGAAATTATATGTATAGTAAAACAATTATATTATAAAGATATACAGTAAAAGATTTTTATTATAATTATATGTATAGTAAAAGAATTATATTATAAATATATATAGTAAAAGCATTTTATTATAATTATATGTATAGTAAGAGAATTATATTATACATATATATAGTAAAAGGATTATGTTATAAGTATATATAGTAAAAGAATTATATTTTAAATATATATAGTAAAAGAATTTTATTAAAAAAATATATAGTAAAAATTTTTTATTATAATTATATGTATAGTAAAAGAAGTATATTATAAATATATATAGTAAAAGAATTATATTATAAATATATATAGTAAAAGAATTTTATTATACTTATATATATAGTAAAAGATTTTTATTATAATTATATGTATAGTAAAAGAATTATATATATATATATAGTAAAAGAATTATATTATAAATATATATAGTAAAATAATTATATTATTAATATATATAGTAAAAGCATTTTAGTATAATTATATGTATAGTAAGAGAATTATATTATAAATATATATATAGTTAAAGAATTATATTATAAGTATATGTATAGTAAAAGAATTATATTATAAATATATATAGTAAAAGAATTTCATTATACTTATATATATAGTAAAAGATTTTTATTATAATTATATGTATATTAAAAAAATTATATATATATATATATACATATAGTAAAAGAATTATATTATACATATATATAGTAAAATAATTATATTATTAATATATATAGTAAAAGCATTTTATTATAATTATATGTATTGTAAGAGAATTATATTATAAATATATATATAGTAAAAGAATTATATTATATGTATATGTATAGTAAAAGAATTATGTTATAAATAAATCTAGTAAAAGAATTGTATTATAAAAATATATATTGTAAAAGAATTTTATTATAAGTACATGCATAGTAAAAGAATTATATTATACATATATATAGTAAAAGAATTATATTATCAATATATATCGTTAAAGATTTTTATTATAATTATATGTATAGTAAAAGAATTATATTATAAATATATAAAGTGAAAGATTTTATTATAATTATATGCATTGTAAAAGAATAATATTATAAATATATATAGCAAAAGAATTATATTATAGATATATGTAGTAAAAGAATTATATTATAAATATATATAGTAAAAGAATTATATTATAAATATATATAGTAAAAGTATTTTATTATAATTATATGTATAATAAAAGAATTATATTATAAATATATATAGTAAAAGAATTTTATTATAAATATATATAGTAAAAGAATTGTATTATAAGTATATGTATAGTAGGAGAATTATATTATAAATATATATAGTAAAATAATTATATTATAAATATATATAGTAAAAGAATTATGTCATAAATATATATAACACAAGAATTATATTATAATTATATGTATAGTTAATAAATTGTATTATAAATATATGTATAGTAAAAGAATTTTATTATAATTATATGTATAGTAAAAGAATTATATTATCAATATATATATAGTAAAAGAATTATATTGTAAATATATATAACAAAAGAATTTTATTATAATTATATATATGGTAGAAAAATTTTATTATAAATATATATAGTAAAAGAATTTTATTATAATTATATGTATAGTAAAAGCATTATATAATAAATAACTATAGTAAAAGATGTTTATTATAATTATATGTATAGTAAAAGAATTATATTATATTTTTAGTAAAAGTATAATATTATAAATATATATAGTAAAAGAATTTTATTATAAATATATATAGTAAAAGAATTTTATTATAATTATATATATAGTAAAAGAATTATAGTATAAAGATATATAGTAAAAGATTTTTATTATAATTGTATGTATAGTAAAAGAATTATATTATAAATATATATAGTAAAAGAATGTTATTATAATTATATGTATAGTAAAAAAAATTATATTATAAATATATATAGTAAAAGATTTTTATTATAATTATATGTATGGTAAAAGAATTATATTATAAATATATATAGTAAAAGAATTGTATTATAAATATATATATTAGCAGTATTTTATTATAATTATATGTATAGTAAAAGAATCATATTATAAATATATATAGTAAAAGAATTTTATTATAATAATCTCTATAGTAAAAGAATTATATTATAAATATATATAGTAAAAGAATTATATTATCAACATATATAGTAAAAGATTTTTATTATAAAAATATGTATAGTAAAAGATTTGTATTATTATTATATGTGTAGTAAAACATTATATTGCCAATATATATAGTAAAAGAATTATATTATCAATATATATAGTAAAAGAATAATATTATGAATATATATAGTAAACGAATTTTATTATAATTATATGTATACTTAAAGAATTATATTATAAATATATAAAGTATAACATTTTTATTATAATTATATGTATAGTAAAAGAATTATATTATAAATATATATAGTTAAAGAATTATATTATAAATATATATAGTAAAAGAATTATATTATAAATATATATAGTAAAAAAAACTTTATTATAATTATATGTATAGTAAGAGCATTATATAATAAATATATATAGTAAAAGAATTATATTATAAATATATATAGTAAAATAATAATATTATAGATATATATAGCAAAAGAATTTATTATAATCATATGTATAATAAAAGACCTGTATTATAAATATATATAGTAAAAGAATTATATTATAAATATATATAGTAAAAGAATTATATTATAAATATATATAGTAAAAGAATGAAATTCTATGTATAGAAAAAGTATTATATTATGAATATATATAGTAAAAGAATTATATTATACATATATATAGTAACAGAATTATATTATAAATATATAGAATAAATGAATATTATTATAATTATATGTATAGTAAGAGAATTGTATTATAAATAATATAGTAAAAGAATTGTATTGTAAATATATACAGTAAAAGAATTATATTATAAATATATACAGTAAAAGATTTTTATTATAATTATATGTATAATAAAAAGGAATTATCTCATAAATATATATAGTAAAAGATTTTTATTATAATTATATGTATGGTAAAAGAATTATATTATAAATATATATAGTAAAAGACTTATATTATAAATATATATAGTAAAAGAATTTTATTATAATTATATGTATAGTAAAAGAATTATATTATAAATATATATAAGAAAAGAATTATATTATATATATATATATATAGTAAAAGAATTATATTATAAATATATATGGTAAAAGAATTATATTATATATATATATAGTAAAAGAATTTTATTATAATTATATGTATAGTAAAAGAATTATATAATAAATATATATAGTAAAAGATGTTTATTATAATTATATGTATAGTACAATAATTATATTATAAATATATATATAAAAGAATTATATTACAAATATATAGATTAAAAGAATTATATTATAAATATATGTAGTAAAAGAAAATTATTATAATTATATGTGCAGTAAGAACATCATATTATAAATATATAGAGTAAAAGAATTATATTGTAAATAGATATAGTAAAAGAATTATATTATAAATATATATAGTAAAAGTATTTTGTTATAAATATATGTATAGTAAAAGTATTATATTTTCAATATAGTAAAAGAATTATATTATAAATATATATAGTAAAATAATTTTATTATAATTATTTGTATAGTAAAAGAATTATATTATAAATATATATAGTAAAAGAATTTTATTATAATTATATGTATAGTAAAAGAATGTTATTATAATTATATATAGATAAAAAATTATATTATAAACATTTATTGTAAAAGAATTATATTTTAAATATATTTAGTAAAAGAATTTTATTGTAATTATATGTATAGTATAATAATTATATTATAAATATATATAGTAAAAGATTTTCATTATAATTATATGCATAGTTAAAGAATTACATTATAAATATATATAGTAAAAGAATTATATTATGAATACATATAGTAAATTAATTATATTATAAATATATATAATAAAAGATTTTTATTAAAATTATATGTATAGTAAAAGAATTATATTGCATATATATATAGTGACAGAATTATATTATAAATATATATAGTAAAAGCATTTTATTATAATTATATGTATAGTAAGAGAATTATATTATAAATATATATAGTAAAAGAATTATATTATAAGTATATATAGTAAAAGAATTGTATTATAAATATATACAGTAAAAGAATTTAAAAAAAATATATAGTAAAAGAATTTTATTATAATTATATGTATAGTAAAAGAATTATATTATAAATAAATATATTAAAAGAATTATATAATTAATATATATAGTAAAAGATATTTATTGTAATTATATGTATAGTAAAAGAATTATATTATAAATATATATAGCTAAAGAATTATATTATAAATACATATAGTAAAAGAATTATATTATAAATATATATAGAAAAGATGTTTATTATAATTATATGTATAGTAAAAGTATTAATCTAAATATATATAGTAATAGAATTATAGTATAATATATATAGTAAAAGAATTTTATTATAATTATATGTATAGTAAAAGAATTATATTATAAATATATATAGTAAAAGAATTATATTATAAATATTTATAGTAAATGAATGACATTATATGTATTGTAAGAGAATTACATTATAAATATATATAGTAAAATATTTTTATTATAATTATATGTATAGTAAAAGAATTATATTATAAATATATATAGTAAAAGAATTATATTATAAATATATATAGTAAAAGAATGAAATTATATGTATAGTAAAACAATTATATTATAAAGATATACAGTAAAATATTTTTGTTATAATTATATGTATAGTAAAAGAATTATATTATAAATATATATAGTAAAAGCATTTTATTATAATCATATGTATAGTAAGAGAATTATATTATACATATGTATAGTAAAAGGATTATGTTATAAGTATATATAGTAAAAGAATTATATTTTAAATATATATAGTAAACGAATTTTATTAAAAAAATATATAGTAAAAAAATTTTATTGTAATTATATGTATAGTAAAAGAAGTATATTATAAATATATATAGTAAAAGAATTATATTATAAATATATATAATAAAAGAATTTTATTATACTTATATATATAGTAAAAGATTTTAATTATAATTATATGTATAGTAAAAGAATTATATATATATCTATAGTAAAAGAATTATATTATAAATATATATAGTAAAATAATTATATTATTAATATATATAGTAAAAGCATTTTAGTATAATTATATGTATAGTAATAGAATTATATTATAAATATATATATAGTAAAAGAATTATATTATAAGTATATGTATAGTAAAAGAATTGTATTATAAATATATATAGTAAAAGAATTTCATTATACTTATATGTATATTAAAAAAATTATATATATATATACATATAGTAAAAGAATTATATTATACATATATATAGTAAAATAATTATATTATTAATATATATAGTAAAAGCATTTTATTATAATTATATGTATTGTAAGAGAATTATATTATAAATATATATATATATAGTACAAGAATTATATTATATGTATATGTATAGTAAAAGAATTATATTATAAATATATATAGTAAAAGAATTGTATTATAAAAATATATATTGTAAAAGAATTTTATTATAAGTACATGTATAGTAAAAGAATTATATTATAAATATATATAGTAAAAGAATTATATTATCAATATATATCGTTAAAGATTTTTATTATAATTATATGTATAGTAAAAGAATTATATTATAAATATATAAAGTGAAAGATTTTATTATAATTATATGCATTGTAAAAGAATTATATTATAAATATATATAGCAAAAGAATTATATTATAGATATATGTAGTAAAAGAATTATATTATAAATATATATAGTAAAAGAATTTTTTTATAATAATATGTATATTAAAAGAATTATATTATTAATATATATAGTAAAAGATTTTTATTATAATTATATGTATGGTAAAAGAATTATATTTTAAATATATATAGTAAGAGAATTATATTATGAAATATATATAAAAAGTATTATATTATAATTATATGTATAGTAAAATAATTATCTTATAAATATATATAGTAAAAGAATTTTATTATAATTATATGTATAATAAAAGAATTATAATATAAATATATATAGTAAAAGAATTATATTATAAATATATATAATAAAAGAATTGTATTATAAGTATATGTATAGTAGGAGAATTATATTATAAATATATATAGTAAAAGAATTATATTATAAATATATATAGTAAAAGAATTATGTCATAAATATATATAACACAAGAATTATATTATAATTATATGTATAGTTAATAAATTGTATTATAAATATATGTATAGTAAAAGAATTTTATTATAATTATATGTATAGTAAAAGAATTATATTATCAATATATATATAGTAAAAGAATTATATTGTAAATATATATAACAAAAGAATTTTATTATAATTATATATATAGTAGAAACATTTTATTGTAAATATATATAGTAAAAGAATTTTATTATAATTATATGTATAGTAAAAGAATTATATAATAAATAACTATAGTAAAAGATGTTTATTATAATTATATGTATAGTAAAAGAATTATATTATATTTTTAGTAAAAGTATAATATTATAAATATATATTGTAAAAGAATTTTATTATAAATATATATAGTAGAAGAATTTTATTATAATTATATATATAGTAAAAGAATTATAGTATAAATATATATAGTAAAAGATTTTTATTATAATTGTATGTATAGTAAAAGAATTATATTATAAATATATATAGTAAAAGAATTATATTGTAAATATATATAGTAAAATAATTATATTATAAATATATATAGCGAAAGAATTTTATTATAATTTTATGTATAATAAAGAAATTATGTTATAAATGTATATAGTAAAAGAATTTTATTATAATTGTATGTATAGTAAAAGAATTATATTATAAATATATATAGTAAAAGAATTATATTATAAATATATATAGTAAAAGAATTTTATTATAATTATATGTGTAGTAAAAGAATTATATTATAAATATATATTAAAAGATTTTTATTATAATTATATGTATAGTAAAAGAATTATATTATAAATATATATAGCAAAAGAATTATATTATAAATATATATAGTAAAAGAATTTTATTATAATTATATGTATAGTAAAAGAATTATATTATAAATATATATAGTAAAAGAATTATATTATAAATATATATAGTAAAAGAATTGTATTATAATTATATGTGTAGTAAAACAATTATATTATGAATATATCTAACGAATCTTGTTTTCCCGACTGCTGGAAAACCGCCTCTGTGGTACCAGTCTTCAAGAATTCTGGTGAAAGAACTGACCCACTAAATTATCGCCCCATTAGCCTCCTCCCGCTTTTCGCCAAAATATTTGAGTCCTTAGTTAATCAAGCCCTAGTCCAGCACCTAACAGCTGCTAAACTCCTGACTGACAAACAAATTGGATTCAGGCAAGCCCGTTCAACATCAGATATCTTAACTGTAGTTTCTGAACATATATACCGTTCATTGGATAAAACAGGGGAGGGTAGAGCGGTGGCCCTCGATATATCTTAGGCTTTTGACAGGGTATGGCACGATGGTCTTCTAAGGAAAATTAGATCATATGGAATCACTGGAAGAATTCATAATATAATTAAATCCTTCTTAAGTAATAGAAAAATCAAAGTTGTCCTCGACGGTCGTACATCCAAACAATACGACATAAATGCGGGAGTACGTCAGGGGTCTATCCTTGGACCTCTATTATTCCTGATATTCATAAACGACCTCCCTGATAAAATTGTTTCGGAGATGGGTATATTTGCCGATGACACCACTCTCTATAACAGATATGAGGGGAAAACAAATGAATACATATCCAAGGAAATGGCAGAAACACTAGAGGATGACCTCCAATCCGTAGTGGAATAGGGACAGAAATGGTTGGTCACATTCAATGCTGCTAAGACTAAGCTTGTTTCCTTCAATAACTACAAGAAACCTTCTCTACCACCAATAGCAATGGCCAAGAACACATTACCTGAAAGTACTTCTTTTAAACTCCTCGGCCCAACGTTTACAGGGAATATGAACTGGAATAGATACATTGAGAGCATTGCCAAGGCTGCTGCAAGGAAGGTTGGCTCCCTCTACCGTGCTAGAAAACTACTTACGCCTGACAGTATCCTATACCTCTATAAAGCAACCATTCGTCCATGTATGGAGTACTGTTGTCACATCTGGGCTGGTGCATCTGCTTCTTGTCTCTCGCTCCTGGACAGGGTTCAAAAGAGAGTCGCCAACCTGATAGGTCCTGAACTGTCATCTAGGCTTCAGCCTCTGTCCCATCGACGAGATGTTGCATCCCTCTGCCTGTTCTACAAATACTTCAATGGTGAATGCTCTGACGACCTGCAAACACTTGTACCTCCCCGACGTAACTACCCCCGACAAACCCGACAAGCTACTAAGTCTCATCCCTTTACAGTAGAGATCCCTAGGTGCAAGAAAGCCTTTTACTCCAATAGTTTCTCCCCCAGAACTGCGGGTCTTTGGAACTCCCTTCCGGGATTCTGCTTTCCCAACTGCAACGATATGCAGAAGTTCAAGTGTAATGTCAACAAACATCTTTCTACTCATCTCCCTTCATAATGACCCCGCTAATTAAGTCCCTGATAGTAGCCTCTGCTTCAAAGCGGCACTGTGCCTTGTTTGGGATGAAAATTGAATTTAAAAAAATATAGTAAAAGAATTATATTGTAAATATATATATAGTAAAAGAATTATATTATAAATATATATAGTAAAAGAATGTTATTATAATTATATGTATAGTAAAAAAATTATATTATAAATATATATAGTAAAAGATTTTTATTATAATTATATGTATGGTAAAAGAATTATATTATAAATATATATAGTAAAAGAATTATATTATAAATATATATATTAAAAGTATTTTATTATAATTATATGTATAGTAAAAGAATCATATTATAAATATATATAGTAAAAGAATTTTATTATAATAATCTCTGTAGTAAAAGAATTATATTATAAATATATATAGTAAAAGAATTATATTATCAATATATATAGTAAAAGAATTTTATTATAAATATATATAGTAAAAGAATTATATTATAAATATATATAGTAAAAGATTTTTATTATAATTATATATATAGTAAAATAATTATATTATAAATATATAAAGTTAAAGAATTATATTATAAATATATATAGTAAAAGAATTATATTATAAATATATATAGTAAAAGAATTATATTATAAATATATATAGTAAAAGATTTTTATTATAATTATATGTATAGTAAAAGAATTATATTATAAATATATATAGTAAAAGATTTTTATTATAATTATATGTATAGTAAAAGAATTATATTATAAATATATAAAGTTAAAGAATTATATTATAAATATATATAGTTAAAGAATTATATTATAAATATATATAGTAAGAGAATTATATCATAAATATATATAGTAAAAGAATTATATTATAAATATATATATTAAAAGAATTTTATTTTAATTATATGTATATTAAAAGAATTATATTATAAATATATATAGTGAAAGATTTTTTATTATAATTATATGTATAGTAAAAGAATTTTATAATAAATATATATATAGCAAAAGAATTATAAGTGAGATAAGACACTGATAGAATTCAGATGAATAATCCTGATAGATATTACTTGAAGTAATACATTGAAGGTGATCCTAGCCCAAAAGGAAAAGCTCAATATTTAAGAATAGAGCTATATATAAGTTTCGTAGTTAAATCTAAAATTCTGAAAAAAAAACAACATATAGAGACATATATTCGATTTAAGAATTCATAGTTTGACAAGAGGAATATATAGGAGTTATTTTAATTTTCTTAATCCTTGGATTTTCAACAATGGCACATATCATCAGAGGAAATGAAATGCGGTTAGCCAAATGTTCAGATGCGAATGGACGCTATTTTGCTTTTCAGCACAGTTATTGAAAATAGTTTTTAGCTGGTTGTGGATAATTATATGGAAAAAATTATACGAAAAGAGAAGTTGATACAACCTGGGTTATCCATTACCGGAAGGAGTCCAATGTCGTTCGGGGTTATAAATCCAGGTAGGCAGGAAATAGGTCCATGGGAGAAAGTAATTTTCCCCTACAGCGAAAGCGTATTGCTCCTTATTGATTTTTCGAAAAGTATACGGGGCAGCCTTATTCGTTGTTGCGTTGAGTGTGTGTTGGTTGATGCAGTCCAAATGCTTTCTCGGTGTTGACAAAGTGTATCCGAAGTTGGGTGGATATACCATTCCAATAGTAATTATCCCCGTGAGTAATAGAATTTGAGCATTGAGTTAAGTATGCAATGGACCTCGAAATCAATAGTATAGGTTGCAAAATAGCAAAATAATCATGGAGATAATATTCAACTGCTACCCGAGTGCCTCGATTGATTGCCCTTATTTTAACTGTTGTTCCACAACACAACAATTATATATATATATATATATATATATATATATATATATATATATATATATACGTATACTAAACGAATTATGTTATGAATATATATCCTACAAATTATTATAAGTATATGTATAGTAAATGAATTATATTATAAATATATGTATCCTAAAAGAATTGTTTCCTAAATATTATATATCCTAAAAGAATTATATTATACATAGATATATAGTAAAAGAATTATATTATGAATATATGTATCCTAACAGCATTATATTATAAATATATGTATTGTAAAAGAATTATATTATAAATATATGTATTGTAAATGACTTATATTATAAATATATGTATCTTCAAAGAATTGTTTTATTAATATATTATATCATAAATATATATATATGCTTAAAGAATTATATTATATATATATGTATAGTAAAAGAATTACATTTTAAATATATATATCCTGAAAGAATTATATTATAAATATATATATTAAACAGAATTATATTTTTAATATATATATATATATATATATATATATATATATATATATATATATATATATATATATCCTTAATGAATTATATTATAAATATATGTATAGTAAAGGATTATATACTAAATATATACATCTTAAATTAATTATATTATAAATATATGTATAGAAAAAGAGTTATATTATAAATATAGATATTCTAAAAGAATTATATTTCAAATATATATCTATATATATATATATATATATATATATATATATATATATATATATATATATAAAGAATAATATTATAAATATTTGTATCCTAAAGAATTATATTATAAATATATGTATCCTGAAAGAATTATTTTATTAATCCTAAACGAATTATATTATACATATATGCATTGTAAAAGAATTATATTATAAATAAATATATATCCCAAATGAATTATATTATGAATTCTGAAAGAATTATATGATAAATATTTGTATAGTAAAAGAATTATATTATAAATATACATATCCTAAAATAATTACATTATATATATATATATATATATATATATATATATATATATATATATATATATAGGTAAAGAATTATATTTTAAATATATATATATAGTAAAAGAATTATATTATAAATATATGTATCCTAAAAGAATTATATTATAAATATATGTATAGTAAAGAATGTTATTATAAATACATTTATCTTAAAAGAATTATAATGTAAATATATGTATAGTAAAATGCTTATATTCTAAATGTGTGCCTCCTAAAAGAATTATATTATAAATATATTTATTTTAAAATAATTATATTATAAATATATGTATAGTAAAAGTATTATATTATGAATATAGTCATCCTAAAAGAATTAACTTATAAATATATATATATCCCAAAAGAATTATATTATAAATATATATATATATATATATATATATATATATATATATATATATATATATCCTAAAAGAATTATATTATAAGTATATGTATACTAAAAGAATTATATTATAAATATATTATAGTAAAAGAATGTTGTTATAAATATATGTATCTTTAAAAAATTGTCTGATAAATATATATTCTAAAAGAATTCCATGATAAATATATATTGTAAAAGAATTCCATCCTAAAAGAATTTCATTATAAAAGAATTTCATTATAAATATATATTCAAAAGAATTCCATTATAAATATGTTCCTAAATCATGGGTTTTCATCGTTTCAAGCGGTTCTATTATTTTTTTTTCTTTCGAAAATATTATATAAAATATTGTGGCATTTTTTGAAATTCCGTTATTACACAATATAAAGAAAAGTTAGTTTGGCTAATTTGTTTTGAGAAATTTTCAGAAAATTTTTGCTGTTATATGTTTTCTCTATGCTGTTTTCTGAGTCTTTCCATATCTTGACTACATTGTTTTTCTTGTTGGCTTGAAAATTTCAACATATTTTTTTTAAAATACGTTTATTTTTCTTTTCACTTGGTAACCTTCATTATATGCCTTTTTCTTTTTAATTCTTTCATTACCAAAAAACGTCAATACAAAAGTTTTCATCCTCCATTTGCTGAATTCTAGTCTGACAATTTAAATTATAGTCTGACAATTTAAATTATAGTCTGACAATTAAAGTTATAGTGTTTTTTTTACAAAAGGGGTCACCACATATCAAGGCCTGGAGGTCACTCGAGGATAAGGGATAACGTGTGTCATGTAGTTATTTGCACAGTTGCTTAATAATCATTTGTACAAGTAATTTGGTATAATTAAGCCATTCATGAGGACTGCTGAACAAGAACTTGTTTGCATTGGACTTCAAGACAATGATATTGTATTCAGCTGGAAAGTAGACCAGCAGAACAGAGTTCCATAGGCGGGCAGTTCTAGGGAAGAAGCTTTGTTCATGGAATCCATGTTTAGATTTAGGTAACTATATATATTTATTGTGATTTTGGCTAGACGAGTGTTTTTTTGTGAAGGATGACGAGGGAAGGACCATAGATTGGCGCTCAGTCAGACGCTCGCAAATAGTGATAAAGCAGGGACAGGCTCGCAACATCTCTTCTGTGAGAAAAGAAGTCTGTTTTGAACTCCGTCCAGACAGGATATGATTTCGAGCAGCTCCTACCCAGATGTGACAACAGTATTCAATCCTAGGACATACTTGGCTCTTATGCAGGTAGAGAATTGCTTCAGCAGTGAGACATTCAAAATTTAATGTTGGAAATCAATTATATATTTTTGAAGTTTTGCTGTGCACACTATAATACTTCCAAGTTTATTTTGGTAATGTGAAGTGTACATCTCTCAACAACACTAGGACGACGACGACGACGACGACGACGACGATTATGATGATGATGATGACGATGGCGATGATGATGGCGACGATGATTTTTATTGCAAGAGTGAGTGAAAAGGAACGGTTTGTAATTGCTCGTAGTTTCCATTGCCGAAGGTTTCTGCGTTGGTATTGATCAACTTGGTGAGACGATGCCATACCAGGCACCCACCATATTCTATTTCAAGCCTCCTCCCTTCCCTACGACTGAATTGCACCCATTCTTCCGTTGACAGATATCTTTGCTGATAAGCAACATCGTTTCTTTACACAAGATACCCGATTGCCCTCGAGATGAGGAACAGTTACTTTCTTATCAGTTCGAAATGTAAAAGCAAAACAGAAAGAAATATCGATCTGTTCTCCCACAATTTCCATCCATTTAAAATCGCTTCGCAATTTTGCGAACAAGTTGACGTCATGAAAGAATGCCTACACCATCATCTGCTTTTCAGCAAATCATTCGTGAGACAGCATACAGCGCCTCACAATATGAGTTGAAATTCCATAAAAATGTCAAACTTGACCGAACATTTTAAGGTCAAAAGTCAATGTCAAGGTTATATAAGATGCGTGATCCATGTATTGAGATTTATGATGATCAAAAATCAAAGTTACCGCTAAAAGTGTGATTTGACTTTGAACCTAGATATCCGACAATTAAATGAGTTCTAAATTATACGATGACCAAGTTGATGACAATTAGCTAAGCAATGTAGTCACTAGACTATAATTCAAACAAAGTTACAAATTTGACCGAATACATAATCTCCTTGTGACATGTAATAATAATAATGACATACATCTATAATCTTAAATACGTTCAAGAAACTAGTCTCCAAAATCTTATATACTGATGTGGCCTTGAGAAAAACAACGATAGGTTGTTGACAATATGACAATATCAAAAGAACGAATGACGAAGTCGATCAATACAAAAAATAATTTTTATTGACAATTTGTTAAGACAATGAAAGGTTTGAGAATGGTCTAAGTAAAAAAGAAATTCAGTACACATGTTTATTTCGGCTGGCGCCGCGTGTATTATAAGTGACTCTGTATATAAATAAGATTGACATGATATATTAGTGCTCTTATTTTGTTTGTGAGAGCACGCATGTACAACATTTCAGTTAGCAGTGTGTATATATTAATATTTTTAGTCATTTGTGCAGGTCTCTCGTTGCATCTATC
The DNA here is from genome assembly GCF_053919585.1 of Euprymna scolopes. Taxonomy (NCBI): domain Eukaryota; kingdom Metazoa; phylum Mollusca; class Cephalopoda; order Sepiida; family Sepiolidae; genus Euprymna; species Euprymna scolopes. Next base: position 55,689,863 of record NC_136496.1, read on the forward strand.
GGAGATCAGCCTCAAAAGACTTAGACACGATGTGTCATTCGCGTGTGTGTTGTCTATGAAAGAAAAGCAGGAAAGAGGAAGTACACAGTGTTTTTATGGTATTCTCAAATATTTCTTGCGTCGTGATTGATTGAAAAAAACTGCTGAGTTGAACTTTTCTGCAATCGAGATTTTATATGTAAAACAACATTCGTTGCTGCCTCTGCTTCTAACAAGGCAAGTAGTCAAGAGTTAAAATTTGACGCATGGAAACGGAAGAGGCAGAAACGGATTTATGAATAAACATTGTGATATCTAGGACAGAATTCGCTTAGAGGTAAAATGAGTGCACGTTTAAAATGCAGTCTCTTTAATATAGCCAGTGTTATATTCTACCTCTCTCCCTCTCTCTCTCTCTCTCTCTCTCACACACACACTCTCTACCTCTCTGCCAGAATAATGTACCTGAGATTATTAAGTAAACAACATGTATTGTTTGTGCAAACGTCTCTGTATTAATTATTGTCATTAAAAACGATCTGGTCACGGGCATGAAACGTATCCAGTCCAGCAGGACAGAAGCCACAATTTGGCCAAATTAGTTTTATCTGGTCAGCTCGTTAAAAAGTTTTCACATCATCATCATCATCATTATCGAAAAGATGAGTACAAGAAAAATATTTTAAAACAATCTGCCTTCACAAGTTTAGTAAATCCGATATAAATTTTCGATACAAACTCAAAATAGCAAGAAACAAATATCACGTGGGCCGATAGTTTCTTTCACTTGGAAAATTGTTCAAACAAAATGCGGCAGATCCCATCTAAATGTAAATAGCACACGTGATTTTTGTTTCTTGCTATAAATGTAGATACGAGTAGCAGAAATAATTGAAATTCCAAACTATTGTCTCATATTCATCTTTAATCTTAAAACCAAGTGAAATTAGCTTTGCTGTTCCAATATTTTTGGAGATTAAAGTAATATTTCTGAATCTGACAATATAAAATTTAGCCAACATAAAAGTATGTGAAATTCATTGAGTATTTTAATTTATTGAATGATCATCTCACTTCTATGGCACTTGCTATAACGATGGTGATTATGATGATGGTTTTAAAAGATGAAGATGAAGCGATGAAAACTTCTTGTTCGATCCATTTGATCTGCTCTGATTGGGAATGATGCTGCTTCTTCAAAGGTCGCATGTCTGACCAATAATCAATGCAAATTTGTTTGTCTTCAAAATATATACTTATTAGATACATTATTCGGATAGAGAGAGAGAGAGAGAGAGAGAGAGAGAGAGAGAGAGAGAGAGAGACAGACAGACAGACAGACAGACAGACAGACAGAAGTCTCATATCTTACTACGTTAGTCGTTTTGCTTCCAACCGAATTCTCCGTTGCCAGTCTGTCAATTGTTTACTAATCCCATGTCTGCAAGTTCTGTATGCTTGATAACTTCCTATATCTGTCCCTTCCAATGTCATCTGAATACATAACCATTTTAACTTTTTTGTTTACATATATTATGTACAGGTTACTTTGTACTTAGCTCTGAATATTGTTTTTTTTTTTTAGTAAAATTTAAACAAAACGCTCGTTACCCTTTTAAATTATATTCTCAAATCAAATCTAAAACAATTTAAAAATCATAATTTCGTCAATACATGGACTCTTCCTGGTGCTATGAATAATGGTCCGTATAGTCAGATCCGTCATAACCAATCCAGAAGCAATACATTTCTTCTGTCTTTTACATACATACTCTTGTTAACTACCCCCTAATCGTCATATTTCTTTTCAGTCCTTTGAGGTAAGAACACAATGTTTAAAATATTAATATGCTATCAATATACAGATAAACATCTGTTATTATATGGACAAATGCGCGCATGAAAAGTAATATTCTTAAGATTTTATTAAACCTGGAAAAGTAAAGGACAAGAAATTCAACCTGGAAAAGTAAAGAACAAGATATTCTAGTAAAGTAAAAAATAAGAATTTTTTAGACTTAAAATATTGCAGCTAAAAATAAAATTTGAATATTGATAAATATTTAATTTATTATTTGCATATGTTGTTGTTTATTGTTGAGTTAGAAAGGGTGTCAGTCGCTGGATTGAATTTATTTCCCCCCTATTATTTGCATATATTTATGCAGTAAAAAATTGTTTGAATAAAATTAATTCATTAGTTAGTTAGTTAGTAGATGGAATTAATAATTTTATAATTTACATAAAAATGAATTAAATGATCCTAATTATGATATAATAAAATTATTAATTATTTTTAGCTGCAATATTTTAAGTCTAAAAAATTCTTATTTTTTACTTTACTAGAATATCTTGTTCTTTACTTTTCCAGGTTGAATTTCTTGTCCTTTACTTTTCCAGGTTTAATAAAATCTTAAGAATATTACTTTTCATGCGCGCATTTGTCCATATAATCCATGATTTTTCCAGGCATTGCTATTGTATTAATATATAAATTTATAATATTTATTAATGATTGTCAAAAAAAATTTGCTCTCAAACACACATTTATGCAATATTTATCATTCAATCACAGTAGTTCCGAGCCAGGGTCTCTACCGAGACTGCGGTTCATGAATTCGTGATCTGTATAGAGCGTAAACTAACAAAAAAGATGGCACTCGGTGTCTTTTTATATATCGTTGGAGCTTTTGACAACATACCCTTCAGTAGTATGTTCAAGTCGCTACGAGAACTCAATGTGCCACCAGTACTCATCCGATGGATTGAGTATATGGTGAGGCACAGAACAGTTCAAGTAGAACTACTGAGGGCAACTGTTAAAAGGGAAGTAGTTAAATGAAACCCCCAAAGTGGGATTTTATCACCTTTAGTATGGAACTGTATGCTGAATCCTCTTTTAAAGGAGTTTAAGAATAGGAATATTTATGCCCAGGCTGCTGCTGATGACATCGCAGTGCTGGTCGCGGGTTCAAAAGCATCATTGGTTAGACGCATTGCCAAAATGGGACTACATTTTTCATCAAATGTGATAACGAAAAATTTGAGTTCATTCAAAGAATATGTATATCATAGAATTCACTAATATTTTTAATCGATAAATTCACCATTTTTTGCTATAAAATCATAAGGAGAGTTAAAAAAAAATTAGTTATTAAAAAAAAGTTCGGTTTTTTAATTATAAAAAAAAACCGATACACGGGATTGAACTTAAAATCTTTCCACCAACCCCCGGTACTCTAACCGTTACGCTAACATGTCATATTGGCAAAATCGCAGTAAAAAATATTTATATACGAAAAAAGTTATGCAAAATAAAAAAAAAAGCGTTAGTCACTTATGTACTTACTCTCCTGTTTGTGAACCCACATATTTTGTTGTAACTTTTTTCTACTGAACCAATTTTCGAATTTTTTTTTCAAAATGTAGCTAATGAGGTGTTCTATCCAACTATATAACCTGTTCGAAATTTGGTTGCGAACGGAATTCTTGGTGGGGGTTTGAATGTGTCTCGATTCATTCAATTTCGGACTTAAGCATATATTCAACCACTACCGTGGTTGAATGATACGCGATTATCCCCCGATATAAATGGTATGTGTATACATTTTCAATATACTTTTGTGTATATATATTTCTAATATACTATATAACTATATTCTGTTGAAATGTATAATGTGTTTTTTATTATATATTTTTTTTTTTACTCGTTTTGACCCTAAACAAAGCATATTGCCACTTGGAACATAAGGGCTACTATTTGTGATCGTGTCTAGCAGAGGATTGAGGGAAATTGAGAAGTAAGATGTCTGTTCACATTACGTTTGATTTTGCAGGTTAGTACAATCAGAGAGCAAAGTAAACAGGGAGGGAATTCCAAAGTGTAGCAGTTCAAGGGAAGAAACTAATAGAGTAGAAGGTTTTCTGGAATCTAGAGTTCTCAACAATAAAGAGGTGGGATTTTGCTGCATGTCAAGTTAGTCGAGAGTGTGTACGTTGAGGGGGCACATGTGTCATGAGTTCATCAGAACACATTCCATTAAAGTATTTGTAAAATAAACACAAGGATGAAACACTGCAGCGATGAATCAGGGGGTTATGTTTGACAGATAGTATGGAACCTATTAGATTAGAGATTCTTTTTTTTTGGTCCCTGTCTAAGGGTGAGAGAATAGTGGTAGATGTGTCAGTCTATATGTGGTAACAATACTACACGAGTGGGCGAATTGTGGTTTTGTAAAGATATAGTATATTCTCTGGTGTCAGTAATTTTCTAGCACAGTAAAGGGAGACCACCTTCTTTGCCGCAGTCTTGGTAATGTCCTCAATGTATTTACTCCAATGTTTTGTATAATATACTGAAAACCCTCAATCATTTACTCTTAATCCTTAAGAGGCGATCTTTTTTCTCAATAAAAAATCAAGAAGCTGAAAACCATGATGAAAGAGTAGGGTAGACGAGACCCAAACCATTTTAGAGCAAGTAATAATGAAAAAATAAAACTACTACACTCTCTGCATATTCAAGCATTTCTACAGTCGTCTTCGAATTTTCTTTGTCATTGGACAATGTTCTGTTAAGAGTCACTGATTGTAAAACTCTTTTCACTATTCAATTTTTATTGTGCATGCATTCATTTCAGAGAATACCCATTGTTTTTAAAGATAGGAGTAGACTAATGATACTTTTTCCCAAACTTATCAGTGATGTATATTTCTTAAGATTCTTGTGAATGTTGTAGCGGCATTTACCCTAGTCGGGTTGACTTCCGTTTTCAGAGCAAGTGTCAAGGGATTATTAAATGTACAAGAGATGTCCAATCACATGTATATCTCGGTTAGTGGAGATGATGACGTAAGTTTTTTGATGTTCTTTCAAGGTGTCAATGTTTTCCTACATACAGCGCCTGGTATTTCCAAATGGTTTACCATCAGCTCAACATCGCTTAACTTTGCTGATCTAACAAGAACCGGTGTGTCAACTTGATAATGCTTTATTGGGTGTATTCAGCTTTAAAATATCAGTCTTAACTCAACCAGTATTGATTAGATATCAACACAAATGTTTATAAATTAATTGAACCCTCGTTAACCACCAAAATTTTACAAAAACAATTCAGTGATGACTCGTGTGTTACTGGATGACGTCACAATCAGCTGTCTAATCGACTAAATATCTCCTTGAATTTTCTGTATTTTTTTGTTATTCGAAATTAAACAGTTTTTATGTCAACATTTTTGCAGTTTCGACTTGTTCATAAATTTAAAAAGATACATTCTATTATTAGGGTCACTTATCAAAGCCAATAGCCACTTGATGAGATGGAAAGATTTTCAGTCGAAAGCTAAAGTTAAATCAACGGTATAAACTATGGTTAGTTACAAGGGGGTTTATGACAAGCATTTGTTGACAGTGGTAGACCATGTTGTAATCTGCAGAGAAGCAATCCTGTTCCACAGATAGGAAACCCTTGTAAAGAAATTCCATGGAAATCATGTGTGATGATAAATACATCGACGCAAAAATAAAAGTTTTTTTTTTGTGGCAGAAGAATGAGTTCTTGTTTTACATGATGAAATCAAAGTTTAAAGTTCAGTAGATATTTTTTCAGAATCTTTTCCTTTAACTGCATTTACAGTTTTCCATTGAGGTGTGTAAGGTGCCAAAATATATCGTTATGGCTAGAAGAGCAAGTCCAAATTAAAGATCATATTGCTTAGTCATTTATACACCAAACATTTACAAAAGAAGAAAAGGAAAAAGAGAAGAAAACAAGAAAAAGCTTATTTTGTAAAGTATCCAATCAAATTAAAACTTTACCAAATAGTCGAACCATTCTACAAGAAAGAACATTTTACATTTATAATTTTCTTATGATTAAATAATTATTTCGATATGAATGTTGGGAAGCTTTATTTATACTGCTTTGATCCGCATGAAAATTTCATTCATTTGATATAACGCGTCCATTCTTCACACCGTCTCCTTTGTTCATCGTATCCAGCAATATCATTTTTGATCTCGTCAGCAATTATAATATTTTAAAATTTCACTACCCAAATACATCTGGGCAGTGAAAGTTAAAGAGGTTATATAAGCAAACAGTCGGTAATTTAACCAACATGTCGGCTTCTTTATTTTCATATAAAGAAAAACAAAATGCCCCGTATGGGCAAAGGGCAGATAACTAAGTGTTTTAAGTATATTATACAAAACATTGCCTATTTGTATATGTTACGGGACATAACGCATGATAATCAAAATTTGCAGACGAACTCTTTTTCATATCTTATCTATATTTCCTTCTCTCGTGCATGTGAAAAGGGTAAGATAACCTTAGACAATTTATATCCATGAATCCAAATATGATTACACGTCGTACAGCATCAAAGTGATTACACAACAATTCATTCATCTAGAAGAAAACAAAACCCTCTTTGATGGGAAAGGATGGGGACAATATGAAATAACCTCCCTGCAAATTGGCTGCGTTATCACGTTGCATGCTTTAAGCAGGAAGAAACTGTGCTCATAAAATTCAGTATGTTTCTTACTGATCACCAACATCGATTGCTAATCCGTTAACAGAAAAAGCGAATAGGTCGATAGAACAAATTCAAGTTTTGCTTGTTTTAATGATCACAACTTATAACGCATGGATTTTTATTGGAAAATCTGAAGAGTTTTATACTGAATAACAGCCACTCGCCTGCCTCCATTATAACAAATGGTTATGACCTCAGGTCACAGCAGCCACAATATATCAACAACTTTTAGCAGGCAATATATTTGTTCATATACATATACGTACTACATGCATAGATACATGCATACATACATATACTAATAGGATTGCCGAGAATTACCAAGGTTGATAGATAACACAAAATAGAAGTATGTAAAATGTATATAATAAAATCTGTTAGAATAAAACTTTCATTCAAGGGTATGTTTATGTCTATAAAATAAAAGAAAAATTGCCCAGCAACTGAATTGCGATTTTATTTATTGTCTAAAAAATGCTTGAAACGGATTGACATAATATAGATGGTTAAAGTGAACTCAAAGTCTGGTATTAGATATTGATAAACAATGACACTCATCTTTGTGGCTAAGATAAATCCAAATACATAAACACCCTTTTGTTTTCATGTATTTGGATTTATGGAAATGGACGAATAACAAAATTTATTGAATTGCAATCGTAATAAATACTTAAAATAAGTTGAACATTATTGGCCAATAGAGATTGTTTAAATTACCTTTTAATAATATCTATGATATTTGATTTTAGAAGTTGACAAACACTAATTCTCATCTTTACAATACACATAAGGGATGACTGGACATGGTTTGATTTAAAAATTTTGATGAACAATAATTAACAATAATTAACAATAATTAAAAATAATCAAAGCCAAAAATAAAGTTGTTTTATTTTTCCATCAAATCATCTTCAAGACTATCCTTTTGTTTTAAGAAAAGAAAAAGGAAAGGACCCCCCCATCATAACACATTTAACCTTTGTATTTAAATTTAACAGGGACTAATTGCATTGATGATCATTTATACCTGGACCAGATGACATAACCAGGAGATAACCAGTAAATATCCAGATTGGACCATCGATAAATGTTAATTAATTCTTAGTTAAAATCAAAGTTTATTTTGCATTTGAATTTTTTGTATTAAAACATTTTTAATTCCAAAAATTATTGCAAACGCATACACATGCACAAAATAGAAACCGTGATCCGATGAAAAGGGTGCCTCTCCCCAATCAAAATGATATTATAATGAACCGATTAGATAATTTGTTTATTTAATTAACTTTTTACCTTTTCATTTATTTTTGACTAGCATGGGTGCCCAGCGTTGCCCGGATGTTTGGAGGTGTGCGTTAAGCAAAAAAAAAAAAAGTGGTAGTAGGAAAGCAGGCTCGAACCCATATCACAAAGGAAGAAAAGAAAATTGACATCTTTGGTTACGACTACCGCCAAACCGGAAGTGACGTAGGTTTTAATTAAGGCTAGGCAATCGAAAGGAGAGGATGACTTTCAAAAATATCGACGAAAAAAGCGTAATTTAGTAGAGACCGAAGCGGTCAATTTTTTTAAAACTTTGGCCCCTATTACGACCCCTTAACATTTATTGTTTTGGGCTCAAATTGAGTTATTAAGTTAGATCCATGTCCAAGAAACCTATATCTAAAATTTTAAGTGTTTAGACCCAAAATTGGCGGAGAAGTTTGTTAGAGTTCTTAAAGGTCAAATCGTTGAACTTTTACCCCTTAACAGACAAATTTCTGGCCGAAAATGGATTAGAAAGATTTTCCCCAGTCTCAGTACCCTGTATATCAAATTTCGAGTCTGTAGAATTAAAATTGACAGAGTTATTTCATAGGAAAATGTACACAGACACACAGACACACACAGGCAGATAGACACGTTCACTTTTATAGATATATAGATAGATAGATTTCACAAATGAAGAGAGTTTCCTTTCATTTCTAAAAGAATAATAACAAAAACGTTGTCTGATTAGTGAAAAGAATATTCAATTCTGGAAATGAACAAATAAAAAAAAATCATTAAAAACGTGAATAATTATCGAACTGACGATCCTTTGTGAATCCAAATAAAACTTGAAGGACGGAATCGTCCGGTGCACGAGTCATATTATTTCTACCCATCATGTTAGCATCATCGATTGTGTCGTGTTCATCGTTGCAATTTTATGTCTTATCAAAATGCATTTCTTTTGGTCGTTGATGACATTGCGTGTTAAAACTCTCATCGATTAATGTCACGTAAATACGAGAAATGTTATGTGCACAGTTCATCATTGGCGATTAAATTCTTGACGGCACTGACTTTCAGCAATTGTGACTCTGAAAACTTGATGTCATCTGATCCAGAAAACCATCATTGCATTCTTCGATGGGGAAATTACGTCGTTTGCACCAATGTGCCTTATGTATGCACAAGTCGGTGTAATTATAGAGTTCAAATTAATTTTTAAAAAATACAGAAAAAATCTTTAAGATTTACATACCCGTCACGGAACAAAAATATCATATATAAAAAAAACAAAAAAAAAAACACATAAACTGTTCAATAGGCGCCTGTAAGCGGCAGCATCTTTAGATACATCTAAAGATGCTGCTGCTTACAGGCGTCCATGGTTTTTTGGAAAATTTGATTATCACCCTCTGGCATTTTAAATAATCAAATCCGAACGAATTTTTTAGTTAATTTTTCTTTTGCAATTTTTATTATCTCAAGTTATATATTCTATTATATGAATATATTTTTTTATTATTGGAAATCTGTTGTGTAAAAAATATCTGTTTATACTTCATATCGCGTAATGTTTGAAATTAATATCATTTAAAGCTTTTGTAAAAGTAATAATTTTTTTAGAATTCTGTTTTTTTGTTGTTATAATTCAAACAATTATATTACCGAGAAAAAATTATCAAGAAAAAGTGTTTATTTTTTAAACATAATAATATTGATTTTATGTCCAATGGTATTTACAACTTTAAGGTAAGTGAAAAATAAATAACAGGGTTATATATATATATATATATATATATATATATATATATTTATATATATATATATATATATATATATATATATATATATATATATATATATATATATATATATATATAAACTATTTTTTAATTATTAGTTGTTTTTTTTTTTTCAGCTTTAAAAAATGTTGAAATTTTTATCAACCTACATTTATTTTGTTTAATTTTCGTAATATGAAATATGGGGGAATAGAACACCTAAAAAATTCTTTTAATATATTTAAGGAAACCTGCTTTTATTATGTAAGTTTATTTAATAATGAATAAATATCGAAAATTTCAGGGAAATATCACAATTATTTAATTTTTGCTAGTGTTTTAAAACATGGGCATTTCTACAGCTTAAAAAACGTTCTTACATAGGAACGTTGTTTTAAAGCGTCGATAATGTAAGCACGAGTTTTGTCGCATTTTCATTATTTTTGTATGCTGTAAAAAATAAAAAAATAGCAGTTTGTTTGAATCTTCTTCTTTTGGATGGTAAAAAGTTAGGATGATAATAATAAATTAAATTACAGTTACAGGGGGGGGGGTAAACGCGCGTTTGAGGTACCTACTGATCAAGTAGTGTTTTTTTTTATATAGAACATCATTTTTTACTATTTTTAGCGATTTTAATAGTAAATCGCTCGTTGATTTTGATCTCGATAGTTCGAATTAAGTTGCCTTCTTTTATTTATTAAATAATACGGATTAAGACGCAACGTTCTCGCTTCCACATAAAATTTGATTTTCTTTGTTTAAAATGAATACTTACTGAATTTACCTGGTTTTTGAAATATGATATTTTCGTTCTGTGACGTGTACACACATCTTAAATATGTTTTCTGTATCTTTGTTATTTTAATTAGGTTAAAATCTCAACTGGCACCCGCAAGTCGTGTATTCTTTCATTTTTCCCTACCCCACTATCTTTCTTAGATACACAGACACGCATACACACGCACGCAGGGACACAAACACACACAAAACTCACACTGACACAGAATAAAAAAAATGCTATATAAGCAACTTTAATGATAAAAGGAACTCAATTAGTACGAACATAGAAAAAGGAACAATGAAAACAAAGAAACAATAATATAAAAATAATGGTTAAACATTAAGAAATGATACTGACACCAGATAAAAAGACACCGTTAAACGAAATTATGAATGATTGCTTTTTAATTAGAAAATATTTTTTATATTTTGTATTTGTTGAAAGGTTACATGCAATTGCTATGCACGTATAATTGCGATGTTCGTTTACAGGGTTTATTCGCTAAAATAATAATGTATAGAATACATGACATCGATAATGAGAGAGAAAAGAATTGACATTATTGCTGCTAAGTAGTAAACAATAGATTTATCAATGCATTCGATTGTGAAGACAAGATTATAATATATATATATATATATATATATATATATATATATATATATAATGTTTCTTGTTTACATTAAGGTGCAGTTTAACCACACTATCATGCTTGCTTAGCATTTCCACAAGTTCAAGTAAATTTTCTCGAATTTCACGCGTAGAGCTTTCGCTGGTGCCCCTAAATGGCAAATTTTGTCTTGCCAGATACCGAGTGATAGAAATCAACCCACATAAAATTTCTCGGTTTCTTTGCTTGTCTTTGTCTCTTGTAATATCGATGAGCTGCTTCTAAAGCAATATCCAATACTTGGCTTTGTAAGCCTTTCTATCGAACCATACCATCATGTGAGATTCTAAAGTAGCGTGCTCCTTTATATTCTCTAAAGCTGTCCTCCCGTGACTTCCAAACTGCTCGGCCATTGTACTTTCCTTCATCAAAAAAAAAAAAAAAAAAAAAAAAAAAAAAAAAAAAAAAAGACGATAGCTGAAGCAAAACAAATCACCTTTCTGAGGTGAATACTCTAACGAAAGTTCCTTTCATAGCATTTCTTTTGAAAAGAGTGTCCTTCTCCATTCTTGAGATATGAACTTATAGGTTGGCATATGCCATAATTATTGCAGAATCTGATGAAAGACGAATATGTATCTTATAAATAATAACGTAATCATTTGAATACTGTAATTCAGATAGCATGAAAAATGACTCTTCAACATCAGGCATTTCTGATCTCACATCAATCTGGGGTTCTTGTGGAGCAAGTTGTTGTTCAAGATTATCTTCATTGTCTGCTTCATCGACTGCTTCCATATCTTCAGCTTCCGACTCTTTACTCTCCTGAGTCTCCTTCAAGTCCTCTGAGTCCCCCACTTGCTCGGATGTTGAAGCTGCCAATCCAGGCTTTACCCGGTCACAAAGAATTCTACAACCTTTGGCAGCTTCTTGTCTGTTCCCTTCCTGCTCCCTTTTATTCTCTTTTTTCGTTGCATTTCGTTGTAAATGGTTAGATTCAATAGAACCTGGAAAGAGATAATTATAAAAATGTAGGTGACCGGAGTAAAATTATTGATGCCTTTGCCAAATAAGGATGGAGATAAAATGGTAAATTCCTGGGCAGTTAACTGAAAACGCCAGAAGGCGACGCACAAAAGTTGGGTGATATATTTTTTCGGCAAATTTAGTAAATAGGAAATAAATATTAAATTTTTGAATAACAGATAAAAATAAAAAATAATTTTGCACTGTATTAATTGTATGAATTAATTTACTTGTTCTAACGAAATATTTAGCTTTTTGCTCGCTGATTATAAAATGACCAAGGAGTTTGTATTTAAGATAATCAAATTTTAAATATATCAACGGCGGTCGAACGTTAGACAGCATCTTGAAACCAATATGGGCTGACAGAGCAGATAACTCCAAAATGTTATGCCGAAAACGTTACGTCTACAGTTTTAACGTTATTTTAATAAAAACAAAAATTATCTTCTGCCCTATCATCATACTGAGATTTTTATGAAAATTTCTTTCCATCACGGATACGTACATCATACTGTTGTATATATATATATATATATATATATATATATATATATATATATATATATATAAGTTTGTGATACTTAAAATTATACGTCGGGTGCCTTATCAATTTTTAACAGTATCAAACGAAAAGTTATTTTCGTTTTAAATGAATACAAATGACACTTTTACAATTACAAATATGGCTTGTTTATTTTTCATCAGCATATATTTCACAATCAACACACCAGGTAAAGGTAGGTGGTTTGCAGAAATCTTCCGCCTGCCAAAAGTCTCTCTCTGCTTCGACTATGTCGCTTGTCCTTTAATATCGTCAAATTACCTCATAACCTTCTGTTTTGTCCAACCATTGTTTATTGTTTTAAAGTAGGTTAGTTTTGTTCTGATCAACTTTTGCATAATATCGGTCAAAGTTTTTCCAGCAATTGACGTTATATGACGCATTTGACCGGTGGTATCCCGGCTGACCCAGCCATTATGATCACCCTATCGTGATGTCGGTCAGCTTTTTCCAGGGGATTATGACATCAATGTGACCTGGTGGTCCCAATCTCACCTTGCACCTCTAACAATACAGATTTTTCTTTTTTTCTTCTTTTTACTAATGTCTTTGTACAACTGCACAAGCATCTTTTATTTCAATAAACTAAAGCTAGCGATAGTTTGGGCAATTTTATGCCATTTCTGTAAAGTACCCAGAAAATTCCCCCAATAGCAAGCCTTGTCCTTATTCTGCTTCAATACCAATTTTTTAATAGTTATTTTTACGGCGACAAGGACGGTGACGACAATGAAGAAAAATGGCGTACACACAAAAAGCGTAATTTGTAGTGTTCGGACGATTAATCGGAATGGGGAACCGGAAAAATCGGAATTTTTTGGGGTATCGGAATCGGTATCGGAATCAGGAAAATTTGAGCCTCATTTTCTATTCCAAAACGATTCTTTTATTTTTTTCCTGGAAATTATAAAGAAATAAACACAGATATTTTTATTTATTAATCAGAAGAATATTTATTTATACGATGAAAGCAAGGGACACAGAACCAGGATTTCTGGGTTCAGTTTAATTATTTTATTGGTAAATTATGGTAAACAAGGTAAATAATCAAGAGTTCACTTACTTTTATTGCCTAGGAACCCCTTTGAAATGCTCACACTTATTTTAGCACCTAGGTGATTAAAGTCAATATGTTACCCGTCAGAGTTCACAATTAAATTAAAAGGGTTAAGCCACTCCTGAGAAGTTTAATTTTTATTTTTTTGATGCCGACCAGGTCTTGTGTTGTCTGGAATGTTCATCTTTGAAATAATCCTGTTTTATTGCATTCATTTACTTTTTTGCCACAACTGAAAATCACATATAAAAATCTCATGACGGTGGTGTGGCAATTGGATGGGTGATGTGGTGTAGAACTTGTAGATATGCAACTTCACTTTGTTCCCTGTAATGCTTCTTCACGTTTTACCTCTGCAGCAGTTTATCTGGTGCACGCATGTGGTTCATGTGTATTAATCTCCGTATTCAAGGGTCATTATAATTATTTCAGCTGTTTTTATTATCGTTAGTCGTTGTAGCTTTGCAGGCATTCCTCTGATTTCAATTTCTCCCATTCTTTTTCAAAGTTTTTCGGAATTGTTCCTAGTGCTCCTACTATTAAAGGTATTATTTTGATATTCTTAATCATATAAATCCCTGTTAACTCTCTCGCAAGCTGTGTATTTGCTCCGTTTCACCTTGTCTTTGATATTCACCATGTGGTCAGCTAGGACAGCAAAATTTACGATTTGACAGGAGTTTTCTTTCTTGTTAATTATTACGACATTCGGTCTTCTTACTTGGATGGGTTTATCAGTCGGTATGTCCATGTCCCATAGAATTTTGTGGTTCTCGTTTTCGAGTACTGTTGCGGGCTTATGCTTGTACCATTTGTCTGTGCGTTCGAGATGCAGTTGTTTGCATAATTCTCGGTGCCTGTTTGTGTATTCTTTTTGTGCCAGTTTGCTGCATTCACTTACTATATGGTTTATCGTTTATCTCTTTGGCCTCAGTCTGCATTTGCCGTTTTCTTGTGTTTTACTGATATTTACTTTGATATGGTTGGTTCTTATCGAATAATCTTGTTCTGCAGTTATTAGGAATTCAGTTTCTCGGTTTACATGTCCTTTTCGCATCCATGTCCAAGTGTTTTCGTTATTCTCATCTTTTGTCATTCTTATGAATCTTCCGTGTAGTTTTTTCTCTTTCCGTTTTCTTTTCTCGTTTTGTCCTTTGTCTCTCTGTTTTCTGTTTTGTTGATTTTTTCCATGTTTCTCACTGCCACAATTATTCTTTCAGTGCTTTGCATTATGTATTTTTCTAGTTATTTTTTTGTATCATTCTCACATAAATAGTTATACAAATTGATACACGAATAATTTGTTAAGAAATTACCGTCCATGTTTCATTTTTCTTCACAGCCTGACTATGTTTGTTTAGCAGCTTAGGAGAGGAGAGGGAGGCATTGGCTAAAAGAAACCATGTGCTGACATCTTTATTTTTTTAAAAATATTTTGCAAATACATTAGCTTTAAAAATTTAAAACTACCTTTCTTTTAAAGTAAGACACATTTGGGCAAAAATATCTCACACACACACACACACACACACACACACACACACACACACACACAAAATCGAAACACATATGCATATTGTTAAGAAAGAAAATCTTCTTTTTAACAGCGTGACAATGTTTGTTTAATAATAATAATAATAATAATAATAATAATGATAATGATAATAAAGAGAAGAAGAATGATAATAATGATGATGATAATAATAATACAAAGAATGATAATGATACTACTAATAATAATGATAAAATAATAATGATAATGATAATAATAATAACAAAAATAAAAATGTAATTAGTAATAATTATAATAATAATGATGACAATAATAAGTATAATAATAATGATAATGAAAATAATAATAATAATACTAATAATAATAATAATGATAATAATCATAATGTAATGATAATAGTAATATAATAATGAAAATAATAATAATAATAATAATAATGGTAATAATAATGATTATTATAACGATAATGATAATAATGATAATGATAATAAGAAGAATGATGCTACTACTACTACTAATAATAATAATAAGAAGAACAATGATGATAATTGTTTTGGAGACGCCCACTAATTAACATACGTGGGTGAACAAGATATAGATAAAGGTATCAAGTCAGCAAGACCGGGGAGCTGTGTTCGAACGCCGGATAGGCAAGACGCATGTGCCGGTTGCTTCATGAAAGACTTTAACACGCCCTCTGCCGGACAATCTTCCAACTGCAGTACAACTGCACTTTTGTAAATATGTATTATCTTTTCGTCTTAATATATTTGTTTTACCTTCACTTTCTGCGTTTGTGTTGTTATTGATACAGACACAACAATAATAATAATACTTCTAATAATAATAATAATAATAATAATAATAATAATAATAATAATAATAATAATGATAATAATAATTATTATTATAGTATCAACAATAATTATATATCAAGTATTATAATTTTTTATTGTTCTCACTAGTAAATAGATATCATTTTTTCATTTAATTTACATAGATGTGTTTGTACACCCCACATATCTGTATGTAAATTCGATTGTTATGCTGAAAAAGAGTGTTAATCTTTATACAAAAAACTCACAGACAGATAAAAATCTATTAGAGAGTTGTTGAATAACTATAGATAAGCGATAAATAAGAGAGTGATTACTTGTTCAGATAAGTATAATTATGTATAATCAAAATAATTACAACGTAATTCCTTTCAAACATAACTCAATTTAAGAACACGTATATATTTTAGCATGCATTTTGTGCGATTCAAATATATAAGTCATCTTAGAGAAACAAACGTTGATCAACTCACATTCATTAAGTCAGCATGTTCAGAGATGTAATCACCTGAAAGTTGTTAGCGTAATGATAATTGCATAAAATAGCCAAAAGTCCTGAAACACATTTACTTCTAATCTGGTCACAATATATACTAAATTAATGACATATCGTTACCTTTGGAAGTTGCTAGTCACTTTCACTACCAACAATAAGAAGCGTCCAATGACAACAATATTGTTTGAACTTGATGCTATGAATAAGGCATCCAACAATCAAATGTTTTTCATGTTTAATTCTAGTATAAATTCGTCCAAATTGATTGAAGACTGCCTGCCTTCTAATCACTAAAACATTTAATTTAATTCATTATTTTACTATTGTATCCTGCGCATGTATTCCATGTGTATTAATATGTGTATTGCATAAAAATTCTTAGAGGCATGCGTTCAGGTAAAGACCTTATTGAATACGATAAGGTAATTTTTACGTGTCACAAAAACATTCAAATATTATTTATTAATGAATAAGTATCCGTCTTGTATGATATTGTACTCTATGTATACTAATTACGTGATAAAAAAAGGATACTCAGACCTGGTAAACACATCAAGACAACAGACGGAAACAAATGCGCAACGAAAATCACCACCATTACAATGCACTCATTACAGATGAAACTTTTATAATTTCGTTGTAAATTTTCAGTAATTTTAGTTTTCTTTTGTAAAGTTGTAAGGAAAGCGTAATTTACAATTTCATGTTAAAACATTTCAAAACCAGTGCCATTCGATTAGAAACCAGATATTGTGTTTGATAAGATTTACAAATATCAACCTTATTTGCTGTTATTCAAGATTAACAAATCGACAGACAATAATTAAAACATACCTATTCACTAATTAGAATAAAGTAATGAGTTTCTTTTAAATGTATGAGTGAAAGCTATGCGAAAATCACTGGGAAAGATAGAGGACTTAGAATGATCAGGGACAAACAATGCTCGATGAATACATATCTGTTAATATTTTATTCTGCTTAGCAGGTATTATGTAAATGTGAACATATGATTTACATTACCTAATCCAAAAGTATAAGCATAGGGATTGCTCCTTGTTTCTTTCGAAGATGTAAAATATCTAACGCGTAATTTCGAGATTGAACTGTAAAATAACAATAAAGATGTTATAAAGGTATGTCGTAAAAAATTCGGATATCGGTCATCTGTCTCTCAGAACAGTCTCCTGTGTGTCATAAGTAAGTGGCTGGAATGTGTGATAAATAGAGAAGTGGTCAACCATCTCAGCAGAAATAACCTACTCATTGGCATGCAATATGATTTCCTTTTTGCTAAATCTACAGTTGATTGCTAATTGTAATATCACACAGGATTAGTGAATCTCTCGATGGGTGCTTCATTTCCAAAGCAATAGCCCTTGACATATCCAAGGCTTTTTTATGGGGTATGTCATAAAGGTATTTTTTACAAGATTACCAGCTTCGGAATAGCGGGAAATGTCGTGTCAATTATTAAATCCTTTTTCTCTGATATGCTTATAAGAGTAGTCGTCGATGGGCAGAAATCAACGCTGGCTTCCATCAGTGTTCCGTCTTGGGCATGACTCTCTTCTTGATCTTCATCAATGATCTCCCAAATAACATTCATAGATCAGTTGTAGACATTTATGCAGATGACACCACGATCTATGACATCACTTGAAAAGGCCGGCAATGACAAAGATCTTTCTGATTCTCTCTCCTCAAATGATAAATATTTTACGTATTGATCTTTTATGGGTCTTTAGCCGGTTAAAACGATTTTTAAAGGTAAAAAATGGGTCAAAATTTTTAAAAAATTGTTATATATTTTGGACATTCATCTTAGTTTATCTTTAATTTTTAATTTTTAATCAGTTCATATACGCGTCACGTTGATACACTGGTAACATCACCAGTTTTGAATATTATAGTTTCAGCTTCAATTCTAAATGATGGCATCCAAATACTTTTTTTTACTTTTGAAATCACGGCTATAATAATATATACGAAATCTGGACAATTTAAAATATCATATTTAAGCGGTTCCCTTCCTCTCTGCTAGTACATATATATATATATATATATATATATATATATATATATATATATATATATATATATATATATATATATATATATATATATGCACTATGCGTGTCTGTCTGTCTCAATATTTTCAATCTTTTTCTCTTCCGAAACTAAAAGTCGCAGAGCGGTGAAGGAGGCTTCAATTAATTGGACTCTTTATAAACCGTTATTTTATAGTTCTTTAGTCGGTTAAAATAGTTTTTTAAGGGTTCAAAAAGGGATTAAAATTTTAAAAAATCGTTACACATTTTGTACATTCATCTTAGTTTATCTTTAATCAGTTCATATGCATGTCACCTTCGTACAATGATAACGTCACCAGCTTTGAATGCTGTTACATATGGAATAAACACGAGTTATCTCCCTTTGAAAAATTGAACCTAAAAGGTAAGATTATGAACAAATCAAAAGAGCCTCGTTCATATCTAATAAAAACAGGACAAGGAAAATATATACGGCGTAACAGACGTCATATTTTAAAAACAAAAGAAAATCAAATGTTTAAAGTTAGACATGATTATGAAAGCATATTTAACCAAAAAAATAGTCAAAAACAGGTCGTATCAAAAACAAGCCCAGAAAACAAAATAATACTCCACAATGAAAGGGAGACCAATTAAACATCCAGCCCGATACAGAGACTAAATGAGAAAACTTTAAAAATAAAAATACTTTTATTTCAGTATAAAAAACCCCGGAGATGTTACATATGGAGTAAACACGAGTTATCTCCCTTTGACTTAGTAACTGCCACCGTCATTCTTGACTGCAACCTCCCACTACCGTTGAGTGACACTCTTTTTAGTAGTAAACTGCTTTATTTTTATTCAGTGAAATAAATTCCTCGTTACGATACCACGTGCGTTTCGTCTCTTTAATGAATGTTTCACTAACAAATTACTAACATGATTCTAACTAATATTCACCTGTATCAACTCATAAAAAATGCTACAATTTTGCTTTCGGTTTCGATTCTATTGATGGCACCTAAATACATTTTTAAAACTTTTGAAATCATGGTTCTATAATGATATATACGAAATCTGGACAAATTATAATATCATATTTAAGCGTATTTTACGACCGGGAAAAGCCGGGCGCCCCACACCCCCACCCGCTAGTAAATAAATAAATATCGTTCTTCAATTTATTATTTGAGGAATGGTTCTCAAATGCAAATGTTGTTAAATGTTAATATATAAATAAAGGGGTGCGTTAATATATGTATATATGCATTAGATTAATTACATAAATTTTATTACATAAAGATCAGTAGGATATATATATATATATATATGTATATATATATGATTAAGTTCAGCGCTTGTTCATTTTTATTGCACAAATATGTTTATTTACAGTAAAGCCGTTTATGAAATTGAATTTTTTAAAATCTTTCGTTAAGAGAAAGAATAAAACCACACGGTGTAATATTTTTGGTTAGTTTCTCATCGTTTCGAACGTTGGTTTCACTTTCCGTGCTGAGCGTAGGCACATGGGAGGGGGAATGTCTATGCTCACGCTTCGTTGATTTTTTTTATTTAAAATTTTCAATCTGAGATTTCCTACAGCGAGCGTCTTAATATGGAATTGCTGTAAATATCTAGAGTTTTTAATCAATTCTTCAGCCGTACTTTTGTCTGGTTGATATGCCATTGAGCATGCGTACGTGTCGGCGAGAAATAAACAAAAACCTACATGTTCATCTATTTTCAGTAGGTGAGTTATAAAATTTCTCTCTAAAATAAAATTTCTCTCTAGAATATTATTTCCTCATTTAGCGTAAACTAAAAGAGCACCTAACATTTTTCAAGGTTGACTAAAAATTGCAAAGTTCAAACAAAATGATTAAAAAATATTAAAATTATTTCTGGGCCCTAGGCATGACCCTAAACTATATGTGGTGGTAGAGGCCTAAATTGTGAGTTTTGAGGAATAAGGAGTATTGAGTGACCCCATGAATGCTATTAATCCAGGTTCAGTGACCAGCAGCTGTAAAGACTATCTCGTTTTCGTCTAAAGATGCTCTGGCTATGGCTTTCAATTAAATCTGATTTTAATCGGTAAACCATAGCGTTGATGTGACGTCACTGAATTTGGCTGCCATCTTTTCTCTGCTGTCGCTTCTCTGCCGATGAAGACCAGTAATGTTGAATTGTCTTTGCTGGTCGGCTCCGAACTGTTTCCACATTATGATTAAGATCAGAAGTCCAGAGTTCGATCCGGTTAGCAGAGGTTATCATTAATCTAAGGAATGAAAGCACATTTCACATGGCTACAAAATAAAAAAAAAAAACAGCTAGACTACTCTTATAATAAAAAAATCTATATATTTATTATCAGTGAAAAAAAGTTGGCTGTATATGAATAACATTAACTTCGTATATTGAAATAAATTAGTCAACTTTGTATATACTTTCTCTTACTGTGTTTTTTGATAGGCGCCTTAAGATAACCTGAGAATTTTCAGTAATTCTAGTCGAAAAGTAGATCGAATTCTTTTACAGAAAAGTGCTTAGTGAAAGTTAATTGCAGAAAAAAAAATCCATCCTGAATCTTTATCTTTTATCAACCGGCCTGAACTACCTAAGCAATGTAAAGGGAGTCTTTGAGCCACAAAAGAAGACCTTATATTGGGGACCGATCCCAGTAGGGCAACCCAGCATTTCGGCATCTCCAACTTGTTCCTCCTCATCATATTTCTCCCAAATGGATAGCGCTGTAAACACCAATCCACATACTCATATATCTAACATTTTAATTCCCCCATTCCACCAGTCAGGACCATTCGCTATCCCCTGGCTAACCTTATATTTTTAGTCACAACGTTGGACGTAACTTTAGCAATTGGCTTTGATGTTTTCCACTTTAAATTTCATTGTGTTCTTTTCCATCGCTATTGTTTTTGTTTCACGTTTTAACCTCTTCATCTACAGCTGGCGATGCTCATTTATTATGTTTTTTCCGACACGTTAATCTCAGCAAAATCCACAATCGCATACTAACGACTGACATTTTGGTTTGGCTCTGAGAACAAAACTTGATATATATATATATATATATATATATATATATATATATATATATATATATATATATATATATATATATATCAAGTTTTGTTCTCAGATATATATATATTGTCATTTATTTCTGCCCCCCCCCCAAACTAAGTATTTCCCAGGATTATTTCCAGACCGCTCCCCAATATATATATACAGGGTGACCAAAAAAAAAAAAAAAAAAAAAACGGATCCCAACTCTAATTAGGCTCTGTTTCTTAGTGTTTTGTCCGAATGAAATGAAATTTTGGTCATAACTAATTTATTATATTCAAAACACTAGGGTCTTTGGCCTTTTTTCCCGTTCTACAGCATTTGTTCTAGATGGCCTCCATTTAGCTGTTGTTTTTTTGGTCACCCTATATATTTAAACAGATGTTTCGTGGTACACAATTTTAATATTGCTTTAAAAAGTATGAATGGAGTCATTATGGGTGAACAAAAAAAAAAAGAGAGAAAGGGGAAATTTTATAGAGACAAATCGACTAAAAAGAATGATAGGTAAAAAAAAAAAACATCGAATAAAAAAAAAGGATCCATACGAAATAACGTGTAAAAAAATTAATGGATCTAGAGGTTAACCTTTCGACCGACCCTTTTTCAATAGATCTCGTCGGTAAATTGCATTAAATTAACGAATGAGAATGGAAAAAAGGGGAGGAGATGAAGTCAAGAAAAGAAAAAAAATTTTTTTATATATAAATAAGAAAATCTGTTGTCTATAAATAAATATAGACAAAACAGAAAAACCAACGTACATGTAGACTTTTTTTTTTATATAGAGTTCTTTAAATAACTCTAATTTATGTGAAAGTTCTTTTTGTCTACATAAAGCTGGTTTGCGCATCAGTACACTGACGGCCTCCAAAATGTTGAGGTGCTGTTTGTTCCGGGCTTTATGTAAAATGCGGAAACATTCATCAGAATATGCTTGGCCACAAGTTTTATTTTCATACAAATGAACACCAATTGACGATTCGAGAATTGGTGGTCGTCCAGATGTATTCCTTAAAGGCCCAGATGCTATAAAAATCTTGCGTAAATATCCAGGAACGTGTTGCGCCACTCTGACCCCTAAACGTTGAAAAGTTCGACCTACGTAGTCAGCATGGCACCGACATCTAAACTCATATATTATTAAACTATTTTGTAGCGTGGGAAGTACATCTTTTTTAAACGCTGGGAAGGCAGTTTTGGTACACAGC
Organism: Euprymna scolopes; assembly: GCF_053919585.1. Taxonomy (NCBI): domain Eukaryota; kingdom Metazoa; phylum Mollusca; class Cephalopoda; order Sepiida; family Sepiolidae; genus Euprymna; species Euprymna scolopes. Next base: position 55,712,650 of record NC_136496.1, read on the forward strand.
AGTACTCGGGGTTGCACCGCGTAAAAACAGTGGGAAACAACCGAAGTGATCTTGCTAACAAAACCTCTACTAATTGAACCTATGTAGGGGAGCTTTAAATACACCGGACATTTAGCCGGACCAAAACGAGGCTTAGTGTTAAAACTAGCAAGTTTTTGGCGGATATGCTTAGAAATTATACCACCAGGGAAACCATTTCTAATAAGTATGTCCGTTATTTTCTTAAGTTCATCCTCAAGTTTGCTTGGCGAGCATATCATGAGTGCACGGTGGAGCAAGGTCTTAATTAAACTTATTTTCCTGTTCATAGGGGCAAAGGAATCCCAACTAATATACAACCCTGTAAAAGTTGGTTTCCTGTATATAGTTGTATTAAACCGATTCCCTATCCTTTCTACAAGGACGTCCAAAAAGGATAAAGAGTAATTCTGCTCTTCCTCCATAGTAAACTTAAGTGCCGGGTGGAGACTGTTTAATTTCAGAAAAAAATCACTTACTTCATGGCGGCACTTGAAAATGACAAAAGTGTCATCTACATAACGCCAATAACGAACATGTACGTTGGTTTTTCTGTTTTGTCTATATTTATTTGTAGACAACAGATTTTCTTATTTATATATAAAAAATTTTTTTTTTCTTGACTTCATCTCCTCCCCTTTTTTCCATTCTCATTCGTTAATTTAATGCAATTTACCGACGAGATCTATTGAAAAAGGGTCGGTCGAAAGGTTAACCTCTAGATCCATTAATTTTTTTACACGTTATTTCGTATGGATCCTTTTTTTTTTATTCGATGTTTTTTTTTTTTACCTATAATTCTTTTTAGTCGATTTGTCTCTATAAAATTTCCCGTTTCTCTCTTTTTTTTTTTTTTTTGTTCACCCATAATGACTCCATTCATACTTTTAAAGCAATATATATATATATATATATATATATATATATATATATATATATATATATATATATACTAGACTACCTGTGACTCGTTGGGTCAGTATATGTTGTAGCTAGTCATGGAATAGTGCGTATACAGAATTTATGTAGAAAAAGCAAGTTAGTATACAGAATTAATGTATAAACGTGCAAAAATTGAATGTACGCGCGTGCGAAAAGAAACATGGCGATAAGTGAAAACAATATGGAATACACTGGATAATAAGGGACTTAACATTGTTGTTGGATTCAATGAAAAATCCTTTATATAAGAGGGGTGTAATCCATTGAAAAAATACAAGGAGGGAATGTGCATTGTACAGGTCCACTCTAGTGTTGTGTGTGTGCGCGCACGCGCGTGTGTTAACTGCCTGAAACGTATCCAGAAATAATAACTAAGTAATATTTAACGGTGCGGGAAAGGTAGTTTGGTTGAAGGATTGCTGGTAAATAAATGTGGAAGAGTAAACGAAGACTAATTTAAATTTCAATATTAAGCTCTGTTTCCATGACAACACATGGCATATTCCATAAGCACCTTCCGGTTCGGATAAAAACTAATTGATTTGCAATTCGCTAAAATTAAACCAGATAATAAATAAGTAAAAATAAGAGTGAATATGACAGTATAATGGTGTTATTATTGGGTAAAATAAAATTACACATCAGTAAGAATAAATAACACAATGATTGGAATATCTAATTTAAAACAAGTTCTATTTCCGCGTGAAAGCTCAACGACCTATCCATTTCCAGTTCCGGTTTTACAATATTTTCTATTTCTTAAAAAAACAACATTTCTATTTGTCCCTTTCTTTCTGCCATATGTCAAATCATTTAACACTCGCTTCCCTGCATTGCCTTCTTATACCTTTCCACGCACACATATATTCAAGCACGTTTGGTTGAACACGACAGAGTTTTTCTTTTTCCGATTTTGTTGGATAGCTGTTCAATTCGCCGAGCGTTTTTTTTTTTTTTTGTTTCGGTTGGCACGTTGTACACAACACCTAACATTTCAAGATAAAAACTTACAGTCGTCCGACATTAGAAAAAACTTTAAAAAAACAATACTAAAATTCGATACTTTCACAACTGCACACGAAGACTAAACTTACTAGAAGCCATACAAATGAAAAAACTACAGCGTCTTGTAAACCGGATCTCATTTAATACTGGGACAAATATACTAACTGTACTCAATAACTAACAAGAAACTAAATAAAATATTGTGGTTAAATACAATGAGCCCACAATAAATAAGAAAATCAAAATTAAAAATAAAAATAATTCGCCCCTACCCATCCTGCACCCACCTTTATAACCAATACAATAAAAACAAAAAAACTAACTATAAATACATCAAGCCTCAATAAAGACAAAGAAAACAGCAACAACAACAATCGTTTTGGTCTGTATTACGTGTAAGTTTAATTGTTAAAGTACATTGTTAAATTTGTTAAATTTTTTACTGCTTATTAAAATACTGTTATTACTTTTTTCCTGTTAAGTTTATATTTTTTACCGATTTTTTCTATTATTGGAAGTCGGATTATTTGACCCCGCATAATGGCGGTCCCAAGCAGCCAGCAAAGAGAGAAAAAATGGAGACGAACTTTCCTGACAAATTCGAGTGGAGTAAACCGCCGTCTGTAAAGATAAACGTCGAAGAATTTCTTCCAAAAGCTCGGGAATGCACTGAATTCATAACGGATACAGAAATTATTATCTCGCCGCTAACACTGCGGAATTTCGTCGACAGAAAGAAAAAAAAAGATTAATTAGATCTTCAAAAGAATAAGTGTCCAATTTAATCGCAACGACGACTTTTAGACCAGAACGAATTACAAAATGTCGCGGTTCTAACACATAGAACGCGTTTTTTAAGTGAGGATGGATGAACTGTCAAAAAAAAAAATCATTATAAAAGACTTTGTACTTAGAATGGATTACATGGGACTGCGAAAAACAACAGTATCAGTCCTTGAAGTACCGAGTGTTGTACTTGGTGAGTATATCGCCGCTTTTTTTTTTTTTTGTTAAAATACGGTAATATCGCGGCAATCGACGCCGACAATTATAATGGAGTATGAAGCTTCGAAATATTACTAAACTAGCAGTTCAGCTCGGCGTTGCTCGGGCCCTATAGTAATAACTTTATATGCATATCTTTATATACATTATGAGTTTGTACTCATGTACAGGTAACCTACATTTAAAATTTCTAGTGTTTAGACCAAAAATTGACGAAGGAGTTTGGTAAAGTTTTCAAGGCTCAAATCGTTGAACTTTGACCACATTGACAGCCAAATTTCTGGCCAAAACCGATTAAAAAAATTTCCTAAATCTCAGTAACCCTTTTGTCCAATTTCGAGTCTGTAGATAAGAATTGACAGAGTTGTTTGCTAGGAAAATATATACACACACGCAAACAGACAATATTACTTTAATAGATATAATAAATTGATTAATCAACCATTAATCTCAAACCCAAAATTATTTGCTACTAATTTACTATTATTCTTAAATCCAAACTTATTTACTATTAATTCATTAAAAATCTCAACCCAAAATTATTTGCTATTAATTGACTATTGCTCTCAAATTCAAACCTATTTACTATTAATTCACTATTACTCTCAAACCCAAAATTATTTGCTATTAATTTACTATTGTTCTCAACTCCAATCTTATTTACGAATAATTCACTGTTAACCTCAAACCCAAAATTATTTGATACAAATTTACTATTACTCTTAAATGCAAACTTATTTACTATTAATTCACTACTGATCTCAAACTCAAAATAATTTACTATTTATTTACTATTTTTCTCAAGTCCATACTTATTTACTATTAATCTCAAATGAGAAATTATTTGCTATTAATTTACTATTGTTTTCAACTCAAAACCTATTTACTATTACTGTTCATAATTTGACCCACGTGTGAATACATTTTATGTAAGATTTCAAATGTTTAGAGCAAAATTTGTCTGATTAATTTCGTAGAGACCGCAGAGGTCAATTTTTTTAAAACTTTGACCCCCAATTTTGACCACTTAACATTTATTATTTTGGCCTCAAATAAAAATACAAAGTTTTAGCCGTATCCAGGTTACCTACATCAAAAATTTCAAGTCTTTATACTCAAAATTGGTGGAAGTATTTGGTAGAATCTTCAAAGGTTAACTGTGATAATTAAATTGATTGATTTACCGAGGGTGGCTCGGTGGGAAGGGAAAGACCCTCATGGCTGTGAACGGGCCGGCCTGGTGTTTGTTAATGAAGAAAATACGATGTCTATTCCTTATAGCTTAAATAGACATTCCAGTCTCGTTTCAATCTCGCTGAACGAGAGATTGAGACTATAAAAACAGTCACCTTTGTAGGCTTGTTGTTGTTGTAGCTTTTTTGTTCTTGTCGTTGTTAGAGATCTATCAGACCGGTACGACAACTGTTAACAGCGCGTTATATTTACAAGAATACGTTTGCTTGTAAGCAACGAGGTAATTTTTCGTTGCAAGTTAAACGTCTTTTCTTCCCCCCCACTCGTCGGTAGGAAATATCGACACATTGCAACGAAAAAACTTCCGGCTGCGAATTTCAACCAACTTTAGAATTTAATTATTCTCGAGATAAGTCGGAATTAACAACATGGAGGATTCAGTCTCGATGGAGGAACTGAAGCTGAAACAGAAACTTCTTCAACGAAAAATACAGACTACCCTGGAAGGATTAGAAAAGGAGGAGAAGAGTTCTGAAGAAGTGGTTTCTCTATTTAAACGTGAAATAGAGGACTGGTTAGAAGAGCTGGAAGGAGTCTCCTTTGGAATGGAGGAACACTTTGCTGCAAGGGGAGAAGCAGAAGCTTTGGCAAGCTTAAGTCTAGCTTCCTTCCACTTCAAATATGAAGCCAGGCAACGTTTAAGTTTTCAGCACAAAGCTGACCAGAGTGAGAACCCAGCAGCCACTTCAATGGAAGGAGATATTGACTCTACTCCAAGTCAGGAGAACCCGGTTACTCCAAACACTGAAAGATTACCACCCTTCGAACCAAAAGCCCATTCTTCATTTTCAGTAGAGCCATTCAAATTAAAATTGAAGGGACCACGCTTTGATGAAAAAGACTTTGAGACCAACAAGAGGAGCTTCAAGGACTTTTTGACAAAATTTGAAAATTGTGCCAAGTCCATTGCGTCTAACACTGAAAAACTCTATTTTTTGAGATGTTCCTTGGAAGGCAGAGCACTCCAACTTATAAATCATCTTTCACCCTCTGACGAAAGTTACTTGATGGCCCTGAAGCTACTGAAGGACCAGTATTTGGACGAGGAGGAGATAAGAGGGGAAATAATTCAGGAAATATTAGATTTTCAGTTGGACAATCCCAAAAACCTGGTAGGATTAAAAAAATTTATGATCAAGACCCAGGCAGATATGTGGGAACTAAGGGCCTCTTATAATTGTGACTTATATGACGATAAGTCAGCTGGAGCGATAATAATATCACAAGTGTTATTTACGAAATTCCCTCCTGAAATAAGGGAAGAACTGTTACGAATTTCCGGGAGTTCATACCCAACATTGTCTACACTGTTGAAGGAAACCCTAAGTATAGTAAAACGGATGCTGGTTGCCAGAAAGCCGACCAAGATACTAATGGCGAAAACTCGACTCCAACCTAAGTTTAAGCCAGAGCAGACAATTGAAACCTCGTCTCTCAAAACCTTTAATACAAAGTTAATATCCGAGGCAAAATGTGAATTTTGCAAAACAAATAAACATTTGTCCGAAGATTGTGACAGCTATTCTACTCATGAAGCAAGGATAACAAGATGTAGAGAGTTGCGTCTCTGTTTTCGGTGCCTAAAGAGGTCTCACTTGGGGAATATGTGTCCATTAAAAACATCAAGAAAAATTTGTTGTCACCATTGCAACTCGAAGGGACACATAACTGCTATGTGCTCAACCATTACAAGAAGTATGCAGGTTGATACTTGCCTGCATACAAAGGGCTATAATGATGTTTCCTGTCACCCATAATTGGCATAATAGTGAAAAGAGGCGAAAAAAAGGTGAAGGTGAACTGCCTGTTGGACACTGGCAGTCAACGGACTTATTTTGACACTTTAATTTTAAAAAAAGCTGAATTGCTTCTCCTTAGCCAAGGATAAAAAAATGGAGGTAAAAACCTTTTTAGGCACTAGTCCTAAAAATTTTAAGGAAATCTCTGTGGGATTAAATTTGGTTACTGGGAGAACTCATACTCTCCCAATTCTAGCAACCCAGTTGAACTTATCCTATCGCCTTGAAGGACTTACTCAGATTCTTGGGAATTTAAAAAATCGCGGGCTGGCTGCAAAGTTTGATGCCAAGAGGGATTTGATTATAATAGATGGGTTACTAGGACTCGACGCAATCCAGTACCTGGAACCTTTAAAGGTAATTTCTTGCATGTATGGAGTGGCATTCGAGACACAAAAAGGATTAATCCCCTTTGGAAACAGGTGTTCTTTTCTCTATAAACACCAGATTAAAAACCAAAAAAGAACACAGCTTAATTATGCAGAAGTGTTGGCTAGAACTCCTGAACTTCCACCTGCCAGAATCAATTATGTGGTTCACCCAAAGGAATCCTACCCAAACCCTTTAAAAAATTGGTTCGAAGAAAGTAATGTCCAGCAAGGGTTGGAGAACATGTTCAACCTTGAATCCATTGGATTACCCACTGACGAGAAATTCTCCACCTTGGATGAAGAGAAAGTTAAGCAGTTCCGAGATTCCATCACATTTAAAGATGGTCTTTATCATGTGCAACTTCAGTGCTATGAAGATAAAATAAAATCAGTACCTTCGAATCACAATGCTGCTATTCGAGTCCTAGAAAGGGTTACCAAAGATCTGGAGAAGAAAAACTTGTATAATCACTATCTGCAAGTTTTTCAACAACAAGAAGATGAGGGCATTATCGAAGAGATAATTGTGCCACCTGAACAATTTAAAGATTATATATGGATACCTCATAGGCCAGTGTAAAAACTAACTGACCAGACTACTACCAAAGTGAGACCAGTGTTTAATTGTTCATATAAGAATAAGGACTCGGTATCATTGAACAAAGCAGCATATCCTGGAGTAAACCTGATGACAGACATGATAAAATTGATGATCCGATTCAGAACAAACCGATACGCATTGCTAGCTGACGTTAGGAAAGCATTTCTGATGATTCGGCTGGCATCTGAAAGGGATCGTTATCGATTTTGCTTTTTTCTAAAGAAAGGTGAAAACTTGCATTGCTACCGGTACAAAACCATTATATTTGGCTTCAATGCAAGCCCCTTTATTTTAAATTATGTATTAAGGTTTCATGCGGATAAGTTCCCTTTGGATGACTGTTCAGAAACATTGAAATCCAATTTTTATATGGATAACTTGGTGAAAACTGCAAATAATGCAGAAAACCTATCTGCCTTGTATACTACTGTGAGAGAACGTTTACAGAAAGGAAATTTTGATTTGCAATCTTGCAATTCCAATTATGTAACACTCCAAAAGAAAATGAAGGCAGATGGAACATTGTCAGGATTCGACTCTGGTTGGGAAAAAGTGTTGGGATATCAATATGACCCTGTCCAAGATTCAATAAGTGTTTGCCCACCATCATGCGACGTGGAGGCGTCTACTAAGAGGAAAATATTGTCTGAGACCTCTAAGGTATTTGATCCTTTGTCTCTTTATCTACCTGTGACAGTGTGAGGTCGTCTCTTGATGAGAGAAATATGGAAACAAAAATTAAATTGGGATGATGTGGTTCCTCAAAGTGTGAGTTCAGTTTGGAGAACGCTGGCAAAGGATCTGTCCGCGTTAAACACTGTATCATTTTCAAGGAGAGCTGTAGATGAAGGAAAGGATACCAAATTATTTTTCTTTTGCGATGCATCTAAAGCCGCATATGGGTTTGTGGTGTACGCTGTACAGGATGGGAACTCATCCTTGGTCTTTGCAAAGGCAAAAATGGCTCCTCTGCAGGGAAAATCCCTCCCGACGTTAGAACTTCTAGCGGTATTTTTAGCCGTGAAGTGCCTCCCTTTTATAAAGGAGTCACTAAAAGACATTACTATTAAGGATGTCTATGTAATCACGGATGCTCAGGCGGTTCTGTCCTGGATTCTGTCCGATTTTGTCCAAACGAAAAACGTGTTTGTACAACATAGATTACAGGACATAGCTCAAATGAGAGAGAAAATCAAATGTGATTTCAACGTAAAAGTCAACTTTAAGTATGCATCGACAATTGAAAACCCAGCGGATTACATCACCAGAGGTTTGACCATCAGAAAATTTAAGGAAAAACTTTCTCTTTGGTATGAGGGACCTAAGTGGATAAAGCAAGAAGAATCCTCCTGGTGCCATCGTGAATTGGGTTGCCTTTCTAAGGCTCAAATGGAACGGATTAGGGCTCCAGTAAATTATGCCGCAGAGAATGAGGTGGCTATATCAGAAATCAAACTGGAAAAATTTTCTAGTTTGAGTAAGTTGATCAGTGTGACTTCACTGGTATTTAAATTCGTCAACAGGTTAAGAAAGAGGGAGATGGATCCCGAGTTACAGGCAAAAGCCTACCTGATCAAGACTATGCAAAAACAATCCCTTTGAAGAGAGTTAGACTTCCTGCTAGACCCTGGAGGAAAGAGCATGCCGAAACTGGTCAAAAACTTGAATCTCTTTCTAGACCCCAAAGGCATCATAAGATCAAAAGGAAGAATAGGAAACTCTGAATATCACCCATAGGAAATACAGAATCCTATTTTATTAGGAAAAGAACATTACCTAACAAAATTGATCATTCAAGAATACCACCAGAGAAGCCAACACGTAGGCTTAGCCACTACTCTGAATGAAATAAGGTTAGGCGGTTATTGGATACCACAAGCCAGACAGGCTATTAAAAATGTGGTTGGTACTTGTATGAAGTGTAAAAAATATAATGCCGTTTCCTTCTCAGTACCAAATTCGACCAACTTACCAGCCCCTCGAGTGAATTTTGTCAGGCCTTATTTACATACTGGTGTGGATTTCACCAGTCATATCTATGTTAAAGGACAAGAAAGAGATTACAAAATGTACATTCTTCTTTTTACATGTATGAGTATTAGGGCTGTGCATTTGGAACTGGTTCCAGATATGACTGTAAAATCATTTATTCAAGCATTCATTAGGTTCACGAACGCGAATGGAATACCCACGCACCTTTATTCGGATAACGCTCGCACATTCAATGCTGCTGCCAGAATAATTAACCGGGGGATGCTAGCGGACAAATTCAAAGAAAGATTCAGTTCTTATGACTGGAAGCATTGTACGATTCCACTGTTTTCACCTTGGTATGGTGGTAGTTGGGAAAGGTCTATCAAGACCATAAAATCCTGCCTATATAAAACAATAGGAAGAGGTAAAATAGACTATTTTGGCCTACTTACAATTTTGTCTGACGTGCAAAGGGCAGTAAATAGCCGCCCCCTGACATATAGGAGCTCTGAGGACTCTGAGCTAAATATCTTAACCCCTAACTCTCTCATGAATGCAAATATTGGTCAGGGAATAATGATGAGGGTTGAAAACCAGGACCTGGAAACAATGGACCCTCTAAGTCGAAGTGAATTGATTCAAACCCTGCGTTCCCGGGAAGAAAGCCTAACTAAATTTAGGAAGGTTTGGAATGAGGACTATTTGTTGAGTCTCAGAGAAAGGGCTCTGAGCCTAGCTGATTGTTCTTTTGAAGATGAAATAAAACCAGGGGACATAGTGCTCATAAAAAGCCCTCTGAAGACGAGACCTTTCTGGTCTCTAGGTGAAGTTCTGCAGTTAATCCAAGGAAGTGACAATTTGGTGCGTATGGTGAAAGTGAGGAAAGGTAATGGAGTTATAGACATATATTCTATTAAACATCTCTTTCCTCTGGAATTCTCTCTACAGCTTGGAGAACCCAACCCTATAAGCATGGAACCTCCGAATTCACAGGATATGAGTCAGGACCCACAACGGAGAGAGAGTACTACAATTTGGATCTGTCCTACCTGTAACAGACCTGAGGATAGCAGACCTATGATAGCCTGCGATAGATGTAATGACTGGTTCCACTTCAGCTGTGTGGGTCTAACTGAAGCACCACCAGAAGATGAACAATGGTTCTGTTCAACTTGTGACCCTCAAGGAGTTATACCTGGTAGACCCAGTTTATCGGGAGTCTAAATGAAGTTTTATTCCCTTAATCAAGATTTATTTTTTTTTTATTTTTTTATTTTTTTTGTGGGGAATGTGTGATAATTAAATTGATTGACTTACCGAGGGTGGCTCGATGGGAAGGGAAAGACTCTCATGGCTGTGAACGGGCTGGCCTGGTGTTTGTTAATGAAGAAAATAGGATGTCTATTCCTTATAGCTTAAATAGACATTTCAGTCTCGTTTCAATCTCGCTGAACGAGAGATTGAGACTATAAAAACAGTCATCTTTGTAGGCTTGTTGTTGTTGTAGCTTTTTTGTTCTTGTCGTTGTTAGAGATCTATCAGACCGGTACGACAACTGTTAACAGTGCGTTATATTTACAAGAATACGTTTGCTTGTAAGCAACGAGGTAATTTTTCGTTGCAAGTTAAACGTCTTTTCTTCCCCCCCCACTCGTCGGTAGGAAATATCGACATAACTGTTTTTGCCCCCAAACTGATTAAAATGCTGGCCGCATGTCTGAATACTCGTTTTGTATAAATTTTAAATGTTTAGATAAAAAGTTGGCTGAGTAGTTTGCTAGACATCAAAAATGTCAAATCTTTTAAATTTTGACCCCTTGGCAGTTAACTTAAAGATTTCAAGTGTTTAGACCCAAAATTGACGGAGGAGTTTTGTAGAGTTTTCAAAGGTCAAATCGTTCAGCTTTGACCCCTCGACAGCCAAACTTCTGGCTGAAAACAAGATCTTCCCAAATTTCAATATCCTTTATGTCAAATCTCGAGTCTCTAGACCGAAAATTGACAGTGATTTGGTAGGGAAATGTACACACACACACACACACACACACACACACACAACCATTTTCACTTTTATAGACAGATAGATAGATAGGTTAATTCACTATTAATCTCAAACTCAAAATTATTTGCTATTAATTTACTATTCTTCTCGAAATAAACGTATTTACTATTAATTCACTATTAATCTTAAACCCAAAATTATTTGTTATTAAGAGTAGTTTGCTGGACACCACAAGGGTCAAATCTTTTGAACTTTGACCCCTTAGTAGCTCAAATTTTCGACTCAAGCCGATTGAAAAGTTTGCCCTATCTCTGAATACCCTTTATGTAAACTTTCAAATGTTTAAACCAGAAATTTGCTGAGTAATTTGGTAGACACCGCAAAAGTCAAATTGTTTTTTTTTTATTTTGATCTCAATTTATAACCCTTTACATTTATATTTGAGGGCTCAAATCAAATTATAAAGTTAGATTCATGTCCAAGTAACCTACATTTTCAATTTGAAGTGTTTACACCCAAAATTGACGGAGGAGTTTGGTAGAGTTTTTAAAGGTCAAATCATCGAACTTTGACCCCTCCAAATTAAAATGATTTTCACAAAACTCAATACCGTTTATGTCAAATCTCGAGTCTGTAGACCGAAAATTGACAGAGTTATTTGGTAAGGAAATGTACACAGACACACAAACAGATATTTTCCCTTTTATAGACATATAGATAAAGAGGCATTCAACAAAATACCCTATTATATTGAAGCGGGGGGGGGGCGTTTAGCTTGTTGGATCTGTAGGGAGGTGAGTCACTTAAATTTTCATGTACGAAAAGGAACCTAGTTACACCTAATCCAAAAAATCGTGTGTTAGAACATTTACCCCCTAAAGTGGATATACAATCCCTAATAGTGAATCCCAAATAGCTCCCCTCAAAAGCTCCCAAAAAGACTATGACTCCGGACTAGTACGAAGAAGCATATAACAGCACTTGTGAGTCCCCCGGAGAAAGGATGATTGGAAAATAGTAAGCGGGGGAAGAAAGCTCCCCGAAATTTTACCCGAAAATGTTCACTGAAGTAGAGAAAATCGAAATTAGATTGAATAAAGACCCTCCTCCCCAGTTAAACAAAGAAACTTCCCACCAAAAGCTGCTCCTCCCCCGTAAATGCTTCCCTACCTTAGAGAGAGTATAAATTGATCCCCCTGAATCCGACATCAAAAATATAAGATCTCTTCCCCTAGAAGCTCTCTGGTAAAATCCGTTCCTCCTCCAATACACCAAAAAGACAATATGTCAAACCCTATAACCCACACTCCTCCCAGACCTTTTTCCTTCTCCACCCCCTATAATACACCCCCGAATACGCCACCACCCTCTCCAATGAAAACACACATGCCTCCACCTTCCTCACTCATGCCTCCCCAACCCCTTCTCAAAAACGTCAGAGAAGCTCTTCACTAGAAGTGGAGGCATGAAAAAAACGCCCCGCCTTTTACACAGGGAAGGATGTATGCAAACTTACTCCAGAGACTGAAAAGACAATGAAATCTCATCACAAAAAAGATTATAGGAATCTCACTGCACTTAAAACAATTAGCAAGCGAGAGATCAGAAACCCTGAAAACTTCCCTAAAGCACGAAGACTCTTGACTGTGGTCAGATCGAGGGAAGAGGTAACAGGACTATGAAATAGGATGGAGAAAGCTAATACTGCTTCAAAAATTTTTTTTGTTTTTTTTTTATTACATTTTCACCCCAAACAAGGCACATTGCCATTTTAGTGTAGGGGGCTACTATCAGGGGCAACAACTACTGGGGTACTATGTAGGGATTTGGGCAGCAAGATGTCGGTTCACGTTACATTTGAACTTCTGCACGTCAGTACAGTTGGGGAAGCAGGGACCTGGAATAAAATTCCAAAGTCTAGCGGTTCTGGGGTAGAAACTATTGGAGTAGAAAGATCTTTTACATCTAGGGATCTCTACTGTGTGGGGGTGGGATTTAGCTGCCTGTCAGATTTGTCGAAGGTGTTTACATCATGAGAGCACAAGTGCTTGCAGTTCATCAGAGCATTCACCATTAAAATACTTGTAGAACAGGCAGAGGGATGCAACATTTCGTCGATGGGACAGAGGCTGAAACTTATATGCCAGTTCAGGGCCTATCAGATTGGCAAATCTCCTTTGAACCTTGTCTAGGAGCAAGAGACTAGTAGCAGATGCACCAGCCCAAATATGACAGCAATACTCCATACATGGGCGAATGGTGGCCTTATAGAGATACAGAATACTTTCGGGCGTTAGTAGTTTTCTAGCATGGAAGAGAGAGCCTACCTTCTTCGCAGCGGCCCTGACAATGCTTTCAATGTAATTGTTCCAACTCATGTTTCCTGTGAACGTTAGGCCAAGGAGTTTGGAAGATGTACTCTCAGATAAAGAGTCGTTGGCCATTGCTATTGGTGGTAGAGAAGGTTTCTTGTAATTATTGAAGGAAACAAGCTTAGTCTTGGCGGCATTGAACGTGACCATCCATTTATGTCCCCATTCCACTACAGATTGGAGGTCATCCTCTAGTATTTTTGCCATTTCCTTAGATATGTGTTCATTTGTTTTCCTGTTATAGAGTGTGGTGCCATCAACATATATACCCATCACAGAGGCAATTTTGTCGGGGAGGTCATTTATGAATATTAGGAATAATAACGATCCAAGGATAGACCCCTGATGCACTCCCGCATTTATATCATATTGTTTAGATGTATGACCGTCGAGGACAACCTGGATTTTTCTCTTATCTAAGAAGGATTTAATTATGTTAAGTATTCTACCAGTGATACCGTATGATCTAATTTTCCTGAGGAGACCCTCATGCCATACCCTGTCAAAAACCTTAGATATATCTAGAGCTACCACTCTGCCTCCCCCGCTTTATCCAGTGAATGGTATATACGTTCAGAGATTACAGTTAGGATGTCTGCTGTGGAACGGTCTTGTCTAAATCCATATTGTTGGTCAGTCAGAAGTTTAGCATCTGTAAGGTGATGGACTAGAGCATGGTTAATTAAGGTCTCAAATATTTTGGCAAAAAAGTGAGAGGAGGCTAATGGGGCGATAATTAAATAGGTCAGTTCTTTCGCCAGAATTCTTGAAGACTGGTACCACAGAAGCAGTTTTCCAACAGCCCGAAAAGTAAGATTCATTAAGAGTACAGTAAGATGTAGAGTTTGGAGAGAACTGGAGCTACTTCGGCTGAGCACTTTTTTAATAGCACAGCTGGGATGAGATCGGGTCCACATGCTTTTGAAGTGTCAAGGTTTTTTATGATAGATTGCACCTGAGCAGGGGTGATTTTCAGATCGTCTAGCATGGCGCCTGTCTGCATAGGAAAGTCAGGTAGGGGGTGGTTGAAAGGGTCCAGTGTGGAATTTGAGGCAAACCGATTGGCAAGCATGTTAGCCTTCTCAGTTGCTGAGCAAACAACCTTGTGATTGTTGGTTAGTGGAGGAATTGTTGATTGCCCATTATTTACTACACTGGTGTAGATTTTGCAGAAGTCACGACTTCCTAATTTTTTGTGCTTCGATGCGTTTTTAGTGGTTTCAGTAAATTCTTTCAATAAAGTCTATCTTAATGTTACTTCTAGCTTCTATATACTTCTGTCTGTTTGAACTGGACTTATGTCGGTTAAATCTGCAGTATGCATGCTGCTTTTGAGCAATGGCAGTTGCACAAGTAGAAGTAAACCATTGGAGAGAGTGGGGTTTGCTATAAAATTTCCGCTTCAATTGCAGTTTTGAACCATTCAGTGGTCTCATTTGTGCACTGTTCAGCAGGAAGAGAAAAATATTTCCCCATGAGGCATCTCTGATAAGATCTCTGATGGCTTCCCAGTCAGCCTTTTTATAATATCTCGTTGTTTTGAGCACTGGCTCTTCAGTTTTGGCTCTAGAGTTTAGGGTGATTTCAACTATTATCACTGCATGATCCGTGTTCGCAAGTGGGCTGTCGGCACTTGTTATACAATCATTGAGAACTGTGGTCAGAAACAAATCTAGAAGTGATGCGTGTTGTTCTTGTTGGTCAGGGAAACGGGTTGGAAACGTTACCATTTGTGATAGGGAGTGAGATATAGAGAAGCTATGTGTTGTGCTGCCTGCTGCATCTGTGTAAGTAGAGAATCCAAACCAGTTTTTGTGGTGGACATTAAAGTCACCAAATACATGTACTTGTGCACTAGTGTCGAGGAAGAGTGCTGTGTCTATGCTGTCAGAGACTTTGTTTGTTATGGTGCAGTTCTGGGTCGAGGGAGAGCGGTAGAGAAAATAAAAGTAGCTAATATTGTGTTGCATGTTTAGTCTAAAGCACATAAAGGCTTGATCGTCCGATTCTGTGTTTGTTTCTCTAGTCAAGAGAAGGGTATTACGAATGTAGACTCCAAGTCCGTGCATATGTCTGTCAGAGCCCTTACGGCACAGTGGGAGATATCCAGGCATGTTAAAGTAGTTAGAGGGGATGGAGGTGTGTAGGTTAGTCTCACTTAGTGCTAACATATCCGGGGTATTTGTTAGGAGAAATGCTTCAACATCAGCTAAATTAGTTCTAAGCCCACAGATGTTCATGAATGCAAGCCTCAAGGGGGGAGGCAAGTTGGATTTGTTTGACCCTAAACCTGGTTTAAGCTTATTTTTTTATTGTACTGTCATCATATTTTTTAAAGAGTTTTAGTTTAGGTAAGGGGGAGCTGAACAAGAGGGTATGCAGAGTATCAGACATGCGACACAAGTAGATCATCAGCTAACCTTTCTTCAACTAGGATTGTGGCCTCAGGAAAGCCCACTGGGGATGAGTGCAGGGTCCCTTTCTATGCGCGACATGGCACTACAAACATTCCGATATTATAAACTGTTGATTGCAGCCGCTCTACACGCTACCAAATAGTTAGGGCCCCTGTACTACCAGTCAGAAACAGCAGCCAGGAACTGTCAATCCGGTACCCTCAACCCATCAGAAGAAGGTCAACCCAATCTAATTTCACAGGCCTATGTGGTACTCAAGCACTCTCAAGTGCCCAGTTTTGAGGCGTGGGATGTGTCGGGAGTGGGGAAAACGGCGTTCATTGCCCTAGACAAGAAACAAGATCTACCACTTAGTGTTTCTGTCAAATCACTGTGATAGCGTCTCTGCACCTGACTAATAGGCAAATAATGCCTCCTCTTGCATTCTTTAACGACAAAGAACTATCCGAACTTAAAAGTCTTGTATTAGGAGGGTCCCCGTTAGGATGCACCCATACCTTTCTAAAGCAATTAAATTATCTCCTAGACATCAGTGGTGTGTCCCCGGACGGAAGCATCACCAATAAGATGACCACTGGTTTCATGGGGACAGCCGTCGGTGTCTTGTCATCGTCAATTTTCGTTTAGGATTCTCAACCCTAAGCTATTACAATGGCCTTGAGATTAGCGAATTTAAATGCCTGTGGCTTGAGGGACGCCTCTCGTAAACTTCGAGTTGCACACAACCTTCAACGCCTCAGAGTGGATATATGTTGTTTGCAGGAGACCCACTTCATTCCTGGTGATTATCAGTGTGTGCTTCTTAGAAACTTTCAGCACATTTTGATGCCTACTCAATGGTTAGCTTAGTGCACTCTTAATGCGTCTTTTATCCCACTATTTGCAGATCTGGAAGGGAGGCTTTTCGTCGTAGATGTTACTGTAAAGAATGTGGTTTTTCGACTTAACAGGGTTTATGCGCCTAATAACCTTACTGAGCTGGATTCCTTTTTTCGGCAGATCAAGCCCTTTATGAATTTGTCTCGTCGGATAGTTTTAGTGGGATACTGGAACGCAGTCCTGGATCCCGATTTAGATCATGGGGGTAACTCCTTAAGGGTTACTAACAAGAACTGGGATGTTAAAGCATTTCGAGATTTTATCAATAAGTTTAATCTGGTTGATAAATTTCGATATGAAAAACCTGGGGATGGAGTATGGACTTGGGTAGGTAGACACAGATCCGATCTGGTGCAACTCTTGAGTTTTATCGATCGGTTCTTAGGAGAGTCAACATAGGGTTTTTATTCAGATCACAGGCTCGTTCGGGTTTGGATAAACTTAGATTGTGTTAAACCTAGGATGGCTTGTTACTGGAAGTTCAACATGTCGTTGTTTGACTTGAAGGACTTCTGGGAACAGCTGTTACAACCATACAGTGGGGACTGTCGGGACACTAATTGGGAATAAGTGGTGGGGTCACCTTAAAAAAGTTATTAGGTCCTTTACTGACGATTATAGTTGCCGACAATCATAGTTCTAGGGTAGTGAAAGTGACACTAAAAGCTAGATTAGAAAGGGCGGTAGAGGAGCGGGATAGTAATAGTTATACTGTAGTTAGGGCTGAACTGAACTCCCTGTATAACAAGTAGGACCAGGGATATGTAGTTAGGGCTAGGTTAAAAAGAGTGCCGAATGAGGTAACGAACATGGCCGCTTCACTGCGTGTGGAGGAGCGTCAACGATCTGCTGATCGACATATTGCTAGTGTCACATTGCCGGATGGACGGACGAACCATGACTCCAAATGATGGGATCTTGATGGGTTTTTGCTCTCCTTTTAAGAATCTCTTCATCAGGGAGCCCGGTTTGACTATTGAGCATTTTGACACATATTTAACCGACTTTTCTCATCTTCAGGCGACCTAAGCGGCTAAGTGTGAAGGATATATAGAAGAGGCGGAAGTCCTGGAGGCCCTGAAACAGGTCAGGCTGGACAGAACCCCTGGAATTGATGGTCTCCCCTACGAATTATATTTGAGGCTTTTGGCCATTTTTGCCCCTTTGCTGACTGTACTTTTTTTTTAGCTCCTGGTTTAGGAACGGATCTATATACCTCAGTATTTTACCAGGAGGACCATTAAATTGCTACACAAAGATAAAAATGGAGGGCATGGGATAGGTAACTTCTGCCCTTAACTATGTTAAATACAGATTTGAAGATTTTGGCCAAGATTTTAGCAAATCGTCTTCAGCTTGTCTTGTATCAGCTAATAAGTCCTGAACAGACTTTTTCTGTAAAGGGCCGGACAATTCAAGATAACTTGCACACAATATGCTTGCTCATAGAGAAAGTCGACACAGAAGCCGCACTGATCCATTTAGATCAGCCTAAAGCATTTGAAAGGGTCGATTATCGTTACCTAGAGGCTGTTCTTTCCTCCGCTAAATTTGGTCCTCAGTTTTGCTCCGGGATTGGTATACAAATTCCGGTGCTATTGTGGAGGTGAATGGTGTGAAATCGAAGCCTTTGAATTTGTCCAGGGCTATTCGTCAGGGTTGTCCGATTTCACCAATGCTTTACGTATTTGCGCTAGAGCCTTTTGTGCATAAGCTCAAGGTGAATCCGGTACTTCGCGAGATTGCTTTACCTTGTGGCTCTATCCTGGTAAAGTGTACCCCCTATGCTGACGACGTGACTGCTTGTAACGAGCAGTGCTGAGCCTAGAGTTGTCGACATAAAAAGAAAACAGTATGAACAGGTAACAGGGGTCAAAATCAACTGCGATAAATCTGTTGGCTTAACCATTGGTACCTGGAGAGGTATGCACCTTCAGGGGCCCTTTGACTGGACAGATGGGCCTTGCAAGATACTCGGCGTCTGGTTTGGCCCTGACCTCCAGTTGGAGAAAAATTGATCAGAAGTATTGGAAGCAGTCAAGGCCACATCCCATTTGTGGTCCTTGAGAAAACTTACATTGAAGGGCCGAGTTCATATTCACACATTTACTCCCTCTTCCTATACCGTCTATCAGTGCTGGAGGCCTCGCTACTTGATCTGATGCGTGCTCTTTTCACGTTCTTATGGCGCAGAAAGAAATGGTTGACCGGAAGGTCTGTTACTGGCATCTGTCTGACGGCGGTTTTAGTACGCCTAGTGTGAAGATTCGTAAGCACACGCTTAGGCTGACATATTTAAACTGAATGTGTACACCATGTGAGGGAAACAGTGGCTTCTGGAAATACGACACTTAAAAAGCCTTCACGGCTTTGAATGTGTGCACTCGGCTTAGGGGGAGGCACACAGGTTGTCCCAAAACGAGTACTTCTTTTATCACGAATGTCAACACTCCTTCTACGGGTGAAAGAATGCCTCTCTGACACCCGGCTGTTGTCTCGTAAAGCTCTATATAGGGTTATAGTGAGGGGATCTGTTTAAGATGAAAAGATTGAGGGGTTCGGTTTTACAAGCGAGGACCAATGCTCGATATGGCCTTGTGCATCTGGGATGAGCTGCTACGATAATTACGAGGCATTACTCACCTGGCTGGTAATTCGAAATGCCCTCTGGGTCGGCAAAAAACTTTATGCAGAGACACCTAGTTGTGTCCGATGCAGAGACTGAGAGGAAGATCTCTATGACGCTTTCTTCCACTGCTCTAGTTCGACTGCTGTGTGAGTTAGTTGAAGGCTTTATGGTTCGCATAATGGAAGGTTTTTGTGCGGGATACGATTTCCCCGTGTTGCAACTGGGCACCGACCATGAAAAAAGAAGAACGCTATGTCTTTCTTTGTTTGCTAGCCGTTATGACAGGCGTGATTTGGTCGACACAACAGAAGAAAATTTACGGAGATGAGAACTTCACTGCTCCACAACTAGTCCTCATTTTCAAACACCACTTGAAAATGCGTATTCAGCTGGAAAAGATGAAACTCTCTTCGGCAAATTTCAACGAAGGATGGATGAAAGTTGCGCGCTTGTGCAGAGTAAATGGAACTAATCTCGAGTTCTTTTTTTTATATAACTTAGGCGGAGAATTTTTTATATAACTTAGGCGGAGAATTTTTTATATAACTTAGGCGGAGAATTTTTTATATAACTTAGGCGGAGAATTTTTTATATAACTTAGGCGGAGAATTTTGGGTGTTCTGAACGAACAGCAACAATATATCGGAGCATTTAGGATAGAATAGGTTAGTGTTAAGAATTTTTCCTGAGTTTAACTTAGCTAGAATGTGCATGTTGTCATAAGGCCCCTACCTTTTTAGTTTTGTGCCCCCACCCCGTTTTTTGTACTTCCCCTCTTTTTGGTTCGATAATCCCCATTTCCGACCCCATTTAGGTGACAGATCAGCTGTTTTGTCAGCGATGTAGGCCCACTTTTGTGGTGTTTAAATAAAGTCAATTTTTGTGGGGACTACATATTTTTCGACAGACAAAACTACTTATCTGCCACAATTAGTTGTGGAGGGTTCTTTTACTAACAACCAATTATTCATTGTAAATATGTCATATATTTTGTATACAAAATTTTTTATTCCCAACTTCCCACATCATTATATATATCATCATTTAGGGTTCAATAAGGATTTTCATGGAGTGAATATGGTATTATGGTGAAAGAGTCTAGTTAAGTTAATAATATGTAAGTTAAGTCCATATTAACCTCCAGCCCCTACTTCGGCCTCGTGCCACACTTTATGTTAAAATTCATTTTTTCATAAATAAATAAATAAATATTAAAAAACAACAATCCTTCCTGACGACGATCGGATGTACTGATAGAAAGCGATTAAGAAGAATATGGCTGAACAACAAATTTTGGGCGCCATAAGATACAACATGCCAGCCGAAATAAAAAAGACCGCTCGGCAAATTGAAAAGATATCCAACAAAGTCGGAAAAAAAGAACTCTATCATGTTCAACCAGACATGCTTGAATCATGACTTACTGCCAAAATATACAAACACGTACACACATATAATTCTTGATTTTGATTTAAGAAGTGTTACATGATTTTCACTTACAAAATGTGTATCTCTACAAAACGAATTTATCTATAAGCATTTGAAGATATTCATGATTCGAGGCGTAAAATCTTTTATAAAACTAAGTTCGCCATAAAATTATCACAATAGTGTTGATATGCAGCAAAAAAGTCAAACTGAGTTATAATAGCTGTATTAATCGATATTATATAAATGATAATGATAATGATGATGATCATCATCGTCATCGTCATCATGATGATGATCATCATCATTATTGTCGCTGTCGTCGTGAAGAATTAATATTCTAATTCGTAGATATTTCAACCTTTCCTTAATATTTTTACTGTATAAATATTTTTCTTTTGAACTTCACCGAAGGAAAGTTTAACAAAATATAAATTTAATAAGTAAATTACGTTTTAATTAGAGTAAATACTTTTCGAACATATAAATGCACCGACGTAAATTTGAAATTAAGAAGAATAATTAAAATGTTTCTTTTTCATATTGTCTTATGGTTCGTTTAGAAATAAATGTGACACATGACTTTACTTTCTATTTGTTACTAACGTTACTTTTTTCATTTGTCACTTGTTATATGCATCAAATAACACGAGTTATCTCCTCTTGACTGGGATTACTCCCACCATCACCATTGCCATCAACCTCCCACCACACAATCACGTGGTATATCGTAGTAGCAAAAACTACTACTCTTTCTTAGTGTTAATAAAGCCTTTGTTACGTTCACACGAGTGTCTCTATTCTCCCAATGTTCTCACTAACCCTTTACTAATTCAGTCTACATAATGCAACATCACTAGCGTTGTCTTTTTATGTCACTAGAGTTGCCTTTTTTATTTGTCACTTGTGTTGTATTTTAATTTTCACTAGAGTTGCCTTTTTTGCTTGCCCGATAGTTCGACTCAATATGATGCACACACGCACGGGCGCTTTAATGTTAAACCACGTTTTTTCTACAGCCCCCCCCCCTGATTTCATGATCAGGGCAGGGAGATAACAAGTGTCTTTGATGGACACTCCTTCGAAGAGGAACGATACAGACTTCATCCTCACGTGTGCTTTCGTCTGCAGTCTAAGGGTCGAGAATAACTGTGCCCGGGAGACTACTAATATCAGAATCATTGGCTGATGGCGTAAACCAGAACGATGGCTCACTGGTCTCAGAATCTGGTTTGCTTTCGTCATCCAGTGGTGGTGGCGGTTGCGTCGCAGTCCAAAAACCTTTAACGTGATGGAACACACTATCAAGCTGCACTGATTGCAGGCTGGTTACCTCATTGACGCTTCCAGTATCATATCTTGTCATATACTTGCTGTGCGGATTTTTGACCCAAATGACATCTCCATTCTTAAACTTCTCTCCAGCTACTTCCAGTTCCAGCAGCGGGTTGGTTTCAATGCCCGTCACCCTGACATGGTACCTATGCAATGCTTCGGGCAGTGCTGTGGAAGATGCAATGTCATCTTTTGTGATGACGTTGTACCAGTTGACTGCCACAGACACTGTACCGTCATTCCTGGCTGCGATAGTCTTGACGGTTCTGTGGTTTTGTTCAATGACCTCGTCCAAACTCGGCAAGTAAGCACATTGAAACCGTAGATGCACATTCCAACTATCCGCAAATTTCTTGAAATCATCACTAGTAAACATTGCGCTATTGTCGTCAGTATCTCCATTGGTGGACTTCGCTCAAGGAAGACACTCTCTAACTGTAGCACCGCTATACTGCAAAACTAGATTAACTGCAATCGATAAGCGTAAAAAAATTCTTACCATTGTGGTGGGTTATATCCATCGCCAGTCTATTCCAGTTGCCTTTTGTGCTCAGTTTCCCCCTTGTCCGGCGATCAACTGGCAAGTTTCACAGGCTTTTACAACGGATTTCACATTCTCTTTGGATTCTTGCGGGTCAATTAATCTGGCGAAGTACAGTCTGCTGCACATCCAAATATCTGCTTTGACAATGGACATTGGCTACCTGGTCTTGGTTTAGTCTTCCACCACTTCGCAGTTTTCAAGTGCTAGCCTTCCTTTTTTTTTTTTAGAAGATCCAGCCACTTGCGCGATACTCTAATGAGGCGATCTGCGCGGTTCTGGCAAGACTGTACGAGCGTAAATTCCATGGTCAATTCACAGTCTTTCACCAGTGATTGCAGGGTTCCCAACTGTCGCCTGATCATCATCTCGCCTCCGCAGTCCTTGTATTCATTCGTGCCTTCCTAATCAGGGTGTCAGTAATCCACTGGTGTACGCATGCCGAATCAGTGACTAAATGTAATGTCATTGCCTCCCTGGGGAGAGCCAAGTTGAACCCCGTAAGTGTCGTGCCGAGCTCGACTAAATTATATACCTGGCATCGGGGTCAGATGCAGCCAGCACGCATCTTTGATGATATTTCCGCTTGCTTCCAATGCTACTTGCATCTACCTAGACTAATCTCGCTGCCGCCCATGCACTAATTTCCTCCTACAGGGTCATGCACTCGTATCCTGCACAGCATCTCTGCTAATATGTTACAGAAAGAGGGGTCTTTGTGTCGGCTTATATCCCCTCTAAGATTGTACGCTTCAAGTGCAAGTCGTTTCGAATCGATCGAAATATATAAACATTTGACCCCTCCCTTTACTTAAATTCACCCAAAATCAGGAAATTAACAAATTTTAATGACATTTCTGGTATTTATCAAATAATGATCACGAAATAGAATAAATGCATTATTTTATTTGAATCTGTGGAAATGCATTATTTTGTTTAAACAAAAAAGCACCTTTACTAAAGTTATAGTTTTTAGTAATAAAAAAACTGCATGAATTTATTTTTTTTTATGAAAATAAAGCATCGTAAATTGTAACAATTAAAAAAATAATTTTTACAGGAACATTACGAAAAAAGTCCCTGAAGGCCGTATTAATGAATTCGATATAACTTGATGAAAAATAAATTTCTCGAACTACCGATATTATCATTTAATTAAGCATTGTTTATTTAATATTTTCACACACAGAAAATTATAATTGCAACAAATATTTCCTCTTTTTTTACATTTTTGGCACAATTTTTATATGTAAGATTCTAATATTTTTCTTTGCCTGAAAGAATATGTAATCTTCAGCGTGACATAATTTTTATATAAACTTGAAAAAATATGTTTGTTTTAATTTAAAAGCAGAAACACCTAAAAATAATTAAATTAAAAATGGTACAAATTATACAAACGTTCACGATAAGAATGTACGGATGTGGGGCTATGAAAAAAAGAAATCCAGCACTCTCTACCTCCCTCCAACGTTCTGATAGTTTTTTTTTTACTTTCTAATATTTTCGGCTTCCGTAGAATTCATGCTTAATTTGTTTTGTTTGTGCGAAGTCAGAATCTCCCGGTTTGGGAGTTAATTAAGCTATTTTTTGTACAAACAATGTGGTTTTTTATTCAATATCTCAGAACTTTACTAATTATCTTTGAAATAGACCAAAAAAAACTAATATTTATCTTTAAAGGAATTTTACAATGAATTTATTTTACTTCCAAATTTAACTTGTCAGTTTCCGAATTTCGCCGTGAAAACATTTTTATTTTAACTTTTTTTCATGTGTACGAATATTTTTTTCCTTTTGGAAAGTAACTTTAAGCTTTAATCTTTTAAATACAATAAAAAAAGTAATCAGAAACCTAAAATAATATGACAAACCGGCTTTCAAAACTATGTCCCCCTATTAGTTTTCCGCCATTAATGCCCGTACATAGAATACATAATTTCAGGTTCAAGATAAAAGACATGAAACGCTTTTTTATGAATGAAATAAAGTATCTTGACATATCGTCGATGCGAACGAAAGATGCCCTGATACAGAGCGGACAGAAGCTCTCAAAAATATACCTTCCCAAGAAATATCACCAAACTCCAAAGTTTTCTTGGACTAGCCATTAATTATTCGTAAAGAACATGCACAAACTACGCATGCATTTGAATGAATTACTGAAAAAAGATTTTGAAAAAAAGAATTAAAAACTGCACTAACGTAAGAACTATTTCTGACTCACTTCAACTCATAATTAAATATTATTGTCGCTATGATGCTAGTTCGAACGTGCATATTACATCTTATGGCAGACGGGGGAAAAGAAAACTCATTGCACACACAGAAATAGCATACAGCCAAATTGACAAATAAGCCTCAGTATAGTATTTTTGGCAGCAAAAAGTCCTAGATATATGCATGAAAGGTTTTTTTTAATCAGCGAACTGATTATATGCGATTACTAGCAATATTTGGCTCGAGAAAGGGACTACCAGTTTATACGCAATTTTTGAGATTATGTGCATCCTTTTTTTTTTTTTTTTTTTTTATTACATTTTCACCCCAAACAAGGCACATTGCCACTTTAATGTAGGGGGCTACTATCAGGGGAAACATCTACTGGGGTACTATGTAGGGATTAGGGCAGCGAGATGTTGGTTCACGTTGCACTTGAACTTATGCATGTCAGTACAGTTGGGGAAGCAGTGACCTGGAATGGAATTCCAAAGTCTAGCAGTTCTGGGGAAGAAACTACTGGAGTAGAAAGATCTTTTACATCTAGGGATCTCTACAGTGTGGGGGTGGGATTTTGTAGCTTGTCGGGTCTGTCGAGGGTGTTCACGTCGTGGGGGCACAAGTGCTTGCAGTTCTTCAGAGCATTCACCATTAAAATACTTGTAGAACAGGCAGAGGGATGCAACGTTTCGACGATGGGACAGAGGCTGAAGTTTTGATGCCAGTTTAGGGCCTATCAGATTTGCGACTCTCTTTTGAACCCTGTCAAGGAGCGAGAGACTAGTAGCCGATGCACCGGCCCAAATATGACAGCAATACTCCATACATGGGCGAATAGTGGCCTTATAGAGATACAGGATACTTTCGGGTGTTAGAAGTTTTCTAGCACGGTAGAGAGAGCCCACCTTCCTCGCAGCGGCCCTGGCAATGCCCTCGATGTAATTGTTCCAGCTCATGTTTCCTGTGAACGTTAGGCCAAGGAGCTTGAAAGACGTACTCTCAGCTAAAGAGTTGTTGGCCATTGCTATAGGTGGTAGAGAAGGTTTCTTGTAATTATTGAATGAAACCAGTTTTGTCTTGGTGGCATTGAACGTGACCATCCATTTATGTCCCCATTCCACTACTGATTTGAGGTCATCCTCTAGTGTTTCTGCCATTACTTTAGATATATGTTCATTTGTTTTCCTGTCGTGCCTGCTATAGAGTGTGGTGTCGTCAGCATATATACCCATCTCAGAGGCAATCTTGTCGGGGAGGTCATTTATGAATATCAGGAACAGCAGAGGACCAAGGATAGATCCCTGGGGCACTCCCGCATTTATATTATATTGTTTAGACGTACGACCGTCGAGGACAACCTGGATTTTTCTCTTATCTAAGAAGGATTTAATTATGTTAAGTATTCTACCAGTGATACCGTAAGATCTAATCTCCCTGAGGAGACCCTCATGCCATACCCTGTCAAAAGCCTTAGATATATCTAGAGCTACCGCTCTGCCCTCTCCCGCTTTGTCCAGTGAATGGTATATGCGTTCAGAGATTACAGTGAGGATGTCTGCCGTGGAACGGGCTTGTCTAAATCCATATTGATGGTCGGTCAGAAGTTTAGCATCTGTAAGGTGCTGGACTAGAGCATGGTTAATTAAGGTCTCAAATATTTTGGCGAAAAGTGGGAGGAGGCTAATAGGGCGATAATTTAATGGGTCAGTTCTTTCGCCAGAATTCTTGAATACTGGTACCACAGAAGCAGTTTTCCAACAGCTCGGAAAGCAAGATTCATTAAGGCATTTGTTGTAGAGTTTGGAGAGAACTGGAGCTACTTCGGCTGAGCACTTTTTTAATAGCACAGCTGGGATGAGGTCGGGTCCACATGCTTTGGAAGTGTCAAGGTTTTTTATGATAGCATGCACCTGAGCAGGGGTGATTTCCAGATCGTCTAGCGTGGCGTCTGTCCGCATAGGAAAGTCAGGTAGGGGGTGGTTTAGAGGGTCCAGTGTAGAGTTGGAGGCAAACCGACTGGCAAGCATGTTAGCCTTCTCGGTTGCTGAGCAAAGAACCTCGTGATTGTTGGTTAGTGGGGGAATTGTTGATTGCCCATTATTTACTACACTGTTGTAGATTTTCCAGAAGTCACGAGTTCCTAATTTTTGTGCTTCGATGCGTTTTTTAGTGGTAAATTCCCTCTTAGCTGTCGCTATTTCTTTCTTAACGTTACTTCTAGCTTCTTTGTACTTTTGTCTGTTTGAACTGGACTTATGTCGGTTAAACCTACGGAATGCATGCTGCCTTTGAGCAATGGCAGTTGCGCAAGTCGAAGTAAACCATTGGGGAGAGTGGGGCTTGCTATAGAATTTCCACATGGGAACATGCGCTTCGATTGCAGTTTTGAACCATTCAGTGGTCTCAGTTGCACACTGTTCAGCAGGAAGAGAAAAAATATTTCCCCATGGGGCGTCTCTGATAAGATCTCTGATAGCTTCCCAGTCAGCCTTTTTATAATATCTCGTTGTTTTGAGCACTGGCTCTTCAGTTTTGGGTCTGGAGTTTAGGGCAATTTCAACCATTATTACCGCATGATCAGCGTTCCCAAGTGGGCTGTCGGCTTTCGTTACACAATCATCAGGAACTGTGGTCAAAAACAGATCTAATAGTGATGCGTGTTGCTCTTCCTGATCAGGGAAGCGGGTTGGGAAAGTAACAATTTGCGATAGGGAGTGAGATACAGAGAAGCTATGAGTTGCGCTGCCTGCTGCATCTGTATAAGTAGAGAATCCAAGCCAGTTTTTGTGATGGACATTAAAGTCACCAAATACATGTACTTGGGCGCTAGTGTCGAAGGAGAGTGCTGTGTCTATGCTGTCAGATACTTTGTTTATTATGGTGCAGTCTTGGGTCGAGGGAGAGCGGTAGAGAAAGTAAAAGTAGCTAATGTTGTGTTGCATGATTAGTCTAAAGCACATAAAGGCTTGATCATCCGTTTCTAGATTTGTTTCTCTAGTCAAGGGAAGGGTATTACGAATGTAAACTCTAAGTCCGTGCATATGTCTGTCAGAGTCCTTACGGCAGAGTGGGAGATATCCAGGCATGTTAAAGTAGTTAGAGGGGATGGAGGAGTGTAGGTTAGTCTCACTTAGTGCTAAGATATCCGGGGTATTTGTTAGGAGAAATGCTTCAACATCGGCTAAATTAGTTCTAAGCCCACGGATATTTGTGAATGCAAGCCTCAAGGGAGGAGGCAAGTTGGATTTGTTGGTCCCTAAGCCTGGTTTAAGCTTATTTTTAGATTGTACTGTCATCATGTTTTTTAACGAGTTTCAGTTGGGTTAGGGGAAGCCGAACAGGAGGTTATGCAGAATATCACACATGCAACACAAGTAGACCATCAGCTGACCCTCCATCAACTAGGACTGTGGCCTCAGGAAAGCCCACCGGGGATGAGTGCAGGGTCCCTTTCCATGCGCGCCATGGCACTGCAAACATCCCGATATTATTCAACTGTTGATGGAGCAGCCGCTCTAAGCGCTACCAAAGAGTTAGGGCTCCTGTACTACCAGTCGGAAACAGCAGCCAGTAACTGTCAATCCGGTACCCTCAACCCATCAGAGGAAGATCAACCCAATCTAATTGCTCAGGCATATGTGGTACTCAAGCATTCTCAAGTGCCCAGCTTTAGGGGTGGGGTGTGTCGGGAGTGGGGGAAACGGCGTTCATTGCCCTAGACAAGAAACAAGATCTACCAATGGGTGTTTCTGTCGAATCACTGTGATAGTATCTCTGCGCCTGACTAATAGGCAAAGAAGGAGTATGGAAGCCGGGCGATAGGCAGGACCTATCTACATCCTTTTCGACTATGATGCTAAATTGGAGTATTTACCAACTTTCTAATAGAAGTGGTCATGCAGATGATCTATCCAAACTAATCGCTAACCAAAGCCAACCACTAAAAGACAGTTATAGCAGCTCTTCGGACAGACTGTGAAATAAAGTCAATAATAGCGAATACCGTTCGGAATCTAACATTGTCGAAAATAA